>NW_027437700.1:0-169420 GCF_965140245.1 Athene noctua
TGTGTTTCTTCTTTTGTTTTGATTTGGTTATGATAGCGGACACATTCTGACAGGATTTCTTTAATTCAGAATGATCTTACTAATAGTAACTGACAATTTAATTGATGTCTTGGCTTTCCTCTTTGTTGTTTTTGGCAGCAGCACCCCTTCTACTGCATGACGTCTAATCCAGCACTATTAATATACTAAGTTCAGCAGCACTTACCTGCTATCCCTTTCATTAAAAGAACACGTATAAATGACCAAGCAATGGGATTTCTTTGTGGGGTGGCCACTGATTATTTGTACAGTCAAACACATGCCCTTACAAGTGTCCAGGTTGAAAGAATGGCAGTAAGTTACTAGAAATAAGGGCACAGTTATTACAATGGCATTATACATTTTAATGATTTTTTTGAAGGGTTGTTAGTTTCAGCCTCCCCAACGGGGTTTTTTTGAGAAATCTTGTACATTTTTTTCAAGTAGAAAAGGGCCAAAACTTTGGAACTGGACGCATCTCAGTGACTGGAGCAGCAGATGAAGATAAAACAGGGCCCTACAAACCTAATAAAAATAGATGGTTAAGTAGAAAAGTGAAATCCTACTTATATTCCTTCTGAGGAAAAAACTGGAGAACAGATTTGACCCTTATTAGACATCAGAGAATATGTGCAAAGACTCCTTTCATTTCTCTGCTCCCAGAGCTGGTAGTTTTCTCAGACAGCCTCTTTCCTTCAAAAGACAGGAAATTAACGGCACAGAAATATGAAATTAATACATTTTCAGTATGATACATTGATTTGTGTATATTTTAGTTAGGTTTTCAAACATTTAGATTTTTAAATAGTCTTTCTGTAAACCTTCTCGGATGTTTTGTGGGGTTTTTTCCTTGACCTTTGGAAGGAGTCAGTTATTGTCTACGTTAATTTCTTTCTGTTTCTTTTTCCCTTATCTCTCACATCTAATTTGCAGCAGATACCTCAGCTCCTTTGAAAGTCTTGGGCTTTTTACAGCAAATTCAGCAGCAGCTCTCGTTTCTTCAGATTATTTCATCACGGTGTCCCTGACATTTCCCTGCCTCTGTATCACCTATTTATGTTTGAGATAAACTGCTGTGACTGCAGTGATACAAGTATGTTACAGACAGAATTTGTAGTCTGCTCCGTAATTCTTCTGGCTGTATAAAGAGGATTATCTTCTTTCATGTAGCCAGCAGGTGAAACCACAACGATGGCAAACACCAGGGAAAGACATTTTACACGGAGAACTGCTTCCTCATTGTCCTTCTGGCTGATTTTATTTCCCATGTGAGGCAAACATATCCGAAATCTGGAGTGTCTTGTCTCATGAGCAGTCTCAGCTGGGGATGCGGTATTAGGGGGTGTTTCTCAGAAGTTACAAAAACATATGCTCCTGGTAGAACCCAGAGGCAGAGCCAAGACTGCTGGCACTGTTGTGGCAGTGTCCCATGATCCCTCCTCACTGCGAGTCCTGCTTTTTATCAAATTCTCTTATTTTTCCACAAAGAAGTAGCAATGTGAGAAAGAACTATTGGGAAAAGTGTTTATTGGGCCAGAACATACAGAAGGAAATGGGGATCTCTGCCCTTTGTGCCCAAGAAAATCAGGAACGTGGACTCATGACACCTTTTAGATGGTCTCTCCAAGAAGACAGCTGTGATGTTAAAGCTGGCCCTGGGTGATTGAGGGGAAATAGCACAGCTATTTCAGTATCACTTCATCAGAAGTGGGAAAAGGTGATTGGAAAGAAATGCCAAGCATGCATGCTGTGGGGTAGTCAGGCATGCAGGGGAGGATGGGAAACATATGCTGATCTTTGAGCCCTGGATTACATGCTGTTCAGCATCAGACCCTGTGCTTGCTCACTGGAGGGCCTCTTTTCTGGTGCACAGTGACAACCAAAAGGTGCATGCGTCGCATGGGCTGTGTGTCCAGCACCACCTGCAAGTGATGTCTGACAGCCATGTCATGTGCCTGTGGTGGGAGAGCCTCGGGTGTTGCAGTGCGTGATGACCTTAAGGGTGAGCAGGCCATGGCATGAGTTTCACCTGTTCAGACCTTCCCTATCTCTTTTTTGCCAGATACTCTCTTCCAGCATCTTTATCAAGGTTCAGAATCTTGTGTGTGTTTCCCTGCTGGTCAGTGCTTGTGCTTGCAGATCAGAATCTTGTGCCTGCAGATCAGAATCTTGTGTGTGTTTCCCTGCTGGTCAGTGCTTGTGCCTGCAGGATGGAGAGAAGAGTTACTTATGGAGGGACATAGCGGTGTCAGCCACCGGTATCTGCCCAGACTGCTGTGACCCAGAGAGTTAAGAGAGAGAGAGATTATGCTGTGACCCAGAAGAGTTATGAGAGAGAAATTATATTATATTATATTTAGGAAATGCGAAAGCAAAACAGACTTTCAGGTTGCCACCACTGTCCTTCTCTCTACTGAAACATCCTACTGTATTTGCTAGTAGTTCCCATTGCTGGGAATATTGGCAAATGTGCTGCTTGTTCAAACACTGCTCTCTAAAAGTGGATGCCTGAACTAGCAGGCAGGAGGCCTGACTGATGTAGCTATGTTGAAACAACCCCAGGTATTCACTCCTTCGTGTGTCTGGCAGATGGAGATAGGATTGGGGGAGGCCCTGAGGACATGCATGGTGAGTTTTTATGGAAGCTTATTGGAGATGGTATAGCATGAAGGGAAAGGAGTGCCCTGGTTCAGGGCTGTCTTCCTGGGCAGCATTAGGTCACGCAGATAATCCCATGAACCAGCAAAGAGCCACCCATAGGCTTGAGAGATGGGCTGCTGATTCCCAGGGTGGTGCAGCATCACACTGCAAAAGGACAAGATCCAGTTATTCCCCAGTGCCCAGTTTGTGCTTTCAGCTGGTTTTTTAGGTGACTTTCTGGCAGGCCCAACACAGATTGTCAGTTTCCCTCCTAAGGACAAGCATATTTGCAGAGACAGGTTTGAATTTCAGCTTGTTTCTCCCTCCCTCTCATTGTGGGACAGCTTGGGGGATCTGAGCAGAGAAACTTTGATCAGTAGCAGCAGATGAAAGGCATGTCAAGGAGATGGAAACTATTTGTGGGTTGAATTTAGCAAATGGTCTTGTCTGAGAAAATAGTTTCTACAAGTGCTGTGAAACACTTCCTTTCAGACAGAGCTTTAAGCGGGTTTCCTACATCGTGCCACGCAAAATCAGAGTGTGTAGTGACTAACTGTAGACAGAGTGTGAGAGGGATGATGAGTTTCACTACAATTCAATCAAACATCTCTTTTTGTGCCCCAAAGTAAGTTTAAAATGGTTCTAAACACTTAACAGATTAGGATATTTTTAATGTCAGGTGTGCCTTTATAGACTGATCCACAGTAAGTTCTTCCTTGCAAAGTATTTTGCTTTAGGCCATCTGCCAACGCTACAGAAGCACCAGACTCTGAGAATGAAGGACTTGGGAAGACGAACTGAAGTTCCTCTCCCCACTTTGTAGTTCCAGTTTCACCATTTTTTAACCCCATGACAAACACAGAGTAGCTCAGAGCTCGGTATGTAAAGACTTCTTTGAATTTGCCAGTTTTGTCCATAAGATATGTAAGTGCCACAACCATATGGCACTGTCTTGTTCATTCCATTCCTGAGCTTTGTTTGATGCTCAGGTAGTGTCCCCAGGTAGTCTCCTCTGCTGTTTACTTTACTCAGATTCTATTTTCTTTACTCAGACTCTGGTTTTGTTAATATACAGGCTGCATTAACAAAGCTAAAATAACTTTTCAACTCCTTATTAAGAATTTATTTTTTATTTATATTTTTTCTAGTGCAGATGCATTCACCAGAAGGTGGGAGGGTGTCATCTGTAAGAGTAAAACCATAATTTCTAATCTATAGGTTGGCAAAATTGTAGTGTAGCTGTATGCTACAACCAAATCCACAACACTGCACTATTGTAATTTGCCATCCCCTATGGTACCAACAGCTGCAATATTTTATTTTAGGCCATTGACTACTGGAAGAAAAAGTGGAATGACTTACTGGGAACTGCTAGTTCTGTTGTGTTTGCAGAGTTCAAGTGGCTCTGCTGAGCAAAGAGGGGAGGGAGTGGGGCAGGGATCAGTGACCTCTTTGCTGTTCCTGGGCTCAGTTATGTGGCAGTCCCCGAGACAGAAGCAGGGGGAGGCTGGGCTGGCTGAAGGGGAAAGTGCTGCTGACACATTCGGGGCTGTGGCAGATGGGGCCATGCAAAGATCCTCTGCACATGGATATGATCTCTGTACCTATCTGTGTTTGACTTGGCATCCAGCATCCCCCCTGACAGATCAAATCCTGCCGCTAAGGTAGTTATTTTGTCTTCCTAAAGGCTACTTATAGCTGGGCGGGTATCTACTTACACTGCTCACGCTTTGACTGGCCAGCTAATTTTCTACCCATCTTGTGCGCCAAGGTGGTATCTCAGTTGAATGGATTCACCCGCCCAGGGGGTGGGAGGTGTACAACTTTGCGCATGGGAATAGGGAGAAGCAACATTGTTGTACTGCAGCTGTTGAGTTAGATTTCAGGTATCAGGAACACCACTGCATCCTGCCACACGTTGCTTCTCTAAATTTATCCCTGTCAGTACCTCCTAAGTTATCTCTGGTCTGTGTCTGCAGGCTGGAGGTGAGCCAAGGGCTAGGCGAGAGGGTGTGATGCTGTGGGTCATAGCTCATACTTCTGTTCAGTGGCTGTCTGTCAGAGCCAAGGGCCACTTCTCTCCTTACATGGAAGAAAGATGAAATCATGCCTGCAATTAGAGAGATGTGTAGCTTGTTGGCTGTGGAGAGGTGAATGAACTTTCCCATTCCTGACAAGAAAGGGTGCAACAAAATCAGTGCTTCTGTAGAGGGAATCAAGTATTTTACACTTTTCCTGTCTTTCAGCACATTGCAAATAACAGAATTGTTATAAATAAAGATATCCTGCTAAGCAAGCAGCTTAGGCTGGTGTTAGGAAGAAGAGATCAATTAATTTCTACTCACACCAGAAAAAAATCTTCAGCTCCCCTAGATCATAAGCTTCTTTGGGGACAGCATCACCAATATATATTTCTCTGACTGGTACTCAGGATGAAGGTTTGCAGATGTGAGGATGCGAGCCTGGGAATTTTGTTTTTCAGTGTATCTTGCCGCCATGTGAATGTCCCGATCCGATATCGGGGGAGGGTTCTTAAAAAATCCCGAGAGCGAGATTAAGACACAAACGAGGTCAGATGCTGCATAACCTTATGAACTTTATTTCTATAACAACTAATAAGAGCGATAGGACAGAGAGGAAAAGAAAGGAAAAGGTCGGAATCCCTAAGCAAGAACACGGTAGAGGCGCAACTAATTACCACCACCACGACTGGGGATCCGGCGATGTTCTGTCGGTCCGATGATGCTCCACGTTCCTGGCTCCGAGTTGGTTCCCCTCTTCTTTGGAGTATGCAGTCCGCTTTTTTTATAGTCCCCATCCCCACAGTTTGTCCGCCCATTTCCACGGGGCTTGTTGTTGTAGGTGCCACCCCATGGTCCTCCGTGCGCGCATGCCTGGGTGTCCATGGTGGTCGTGCTGGCGAGGGGCCAATCTGTCTCGCCGCGGTTTCCCCTCCACCCGGCTCACGCGCTCGCGCGTGTAGGCGCAGCTCGATAGATGACTGCTGATGTTCTTGTCTAGGGCGGATGTGGTTTTCGTCGGGGACTGTGTGTTTGCTCCTTTACGTTGAGTCAGGAGGTGGTCGTCGTGGAGACAGCGATGTTGAGACATACTAAAAGTCAAAAAAGTTCCTTACAGTGAAACAGACCAAGACCTATCCAAAATGTCCCTACTTTCTCACTGTAGTGAAAAATTACATTTATCAGCATGGCTGAGTGTTAGAAATTGCAACTGTAAGGAGGTGATATTTAGTAACATGCACATGAAGTTTTTCTTCCATTAAAATGCTTCAGGAAAGAATGTATTGCTTGATTAGTTTTTTGGAGATCAGATTTTCATTCATAATGAGAACACACATCTCAGCCACTGCTATGAATGTGAAGATGCTCTAAAATGAATACGAAGAAGACAAAGCCAGGAAGCTGTCAGGGCAGCATAAAACAGCATCAGATCTTGACAAGGTGGGCTGTCCAGTCTCATAATAGTGCTTAGGTACCATGCAAGGCATATGCTTGTGTGAGAGTCACTGATAGCAGCAGAGTAGTCACTCACATAGCAGTCAAATTGGATCATCCAGTGATCCTGGTGCTCCTCTCCAGTGTTTTTCTGCAGTCCTTGGCTTTTAGGATGTTGTGGACAGAATTGTGTGTTGCAACTTCCTGGGGACTGGATGCCTGTTTCTCATCTGTTGGCTGAAGAGGTGAGTGATTTTTCCAGGGCTTACTTGAAAAGGAGGCTCCTTACCGCAGTACATTGCAGAGGGTTAGCCTTTGCTCTGCAGATTGCAGAACAATCTTGGTCGAATGGAAGGTGAAATATAAAACAGAGCCCTCTTTAAAATGGACAATTTGTCTGGAAAATCCCAACTTCGCTTTATTTTCCCTTCTTATGGTCATCTGTGTTGCACTATTGTGTTGGTTTAAGCCCCTGCCGGGACCGGAGACCACGTTGCTGTTGCCCCTCCCCCTCCCTCAGCCGGTCAGGCTGCAAGTGAGTCACAAACCCCGGGTTAAAATAAGAAGAAATTTAATACAACAGTGTGATAAGCAATCTGAACAACAACAGTAGCAATGATGACAACAATAAACAGCAATAACAGTGAACAAGACAAAAGATATACAGAGAAATACCGCAATGGTTACGGACAGCCCAGTGCTTCCCGAGACCAAAGCTACCAAGGAAGAAAATTCCCGCGCTCCCACGCACGGACCTGACATCAGCGTGGTATGAATAACCCGGCTGGAGATCCCTTCCCCCTTCTCTGCTGGGGAAACTTATCCCTATCCTAGCTGAACCAGGAAAACTGTGGAAGGCAGAGCCAGTGAGTCTCGCTGTTCAGCACTGTCACTCTGCTCAGTACAAAGCACGGTGGTTTGCACCAAGGCACACACACCATGCAGAGAGGAGAGAAGGTTAATGCTGCTCTGTTTGCATGTTGCCTTGGCCATATGAATGCATCAGCAGAGAGAGATAAATAATACAACAGAAACCGGCAATGAAGTGAAATTGCAGTGTCTTCTAGAAAGAGGATTGTATGAAGGGCTTGCTCTTCCCTTGTGGGTATGAGGTTGGCAGGAGAGTTAGAATGAAGGTTAAACACAAATGGCAATGAAGGATGAAAATCCTCTGCCTCGTGAGCACTACAGAGGCTGAAGGGGCATCTTTCGCAGCTGACGGGTGATCTTGTGTCCTTCCCAGTCTTCACTTTGGTTCCTCTTCTCCGTTCTCGGTGAGTTCAGCCCTGAACAGCCAAGCAAATCCTTACCAGCACCACACTGAAACTAAATCCTTTGAGTGCAGAAGCTTTGACGCACAGGGTTGAAGATAAGATCGTCAGGCTGAGGCTTACATGACAAGTGGGTACCCAAATAAGAACAACCAGCATATCTGTGTGAACTAGCAAAGTCTCCAGCCCCTCTGCCCTACAGAGAAATACGTGCTGGCTAATTAGAGGTACCAACTTTGAAATTGCTCTGCTGTCCTACTGGAATCTGTTCTTGGGAGTGCTCCCTTGAGATCTGAGCTCAGAGCTCTGAATGTTTGCATGGAGGAACCCAACTGCTCCCAGAGGTTCCCCTCTGATCACCTCCCAGCCTGACTGAGAAAGAAAAAAGACACATACACCACTGCCTTGCTCCCCAGCTAACAATGTGACTGTGGCCAGGCTGACAAAACATAGTAGTTGAATAGTTTTTCCTTTAAAATCATCCAGGAGTTTTTTCCTCTTAGATTCTGGTATTTCTGCTGCCATATGAGTTTTGGGACCAGGTAAATTGGAAATAGAATTGTTACCAAAAAAGTACAAATGAACTCTGGAACTTAAAAATGAATCTATGTATTACTGTTCTTTTCCCCCGTTTGCATACTTCACTACCTCTGAGTTTCCTTCTGACATGGAAATTTCTACTATGATTGCAGCCTGGCCAGGAAAGCTAAAAGCAGGAAATACAGCTGGATAACTTGTTCGCAGGAGAAGAAGAAGAGGTATGTGAAGAGGTAAACCTACATAAATATCTTAAGGCTAAGATGCATCTTGGAGTTGAATTAAGCTGTAATGCATGTGCCTAGCTTTGCTCATTCAGTCCTTTCCTGTGTTTAGTGTGGTTGACAAAGTCCCGTAAATTTCATGCAAGCTACAGGATAATTGAAGTTTCTGCTCTTCGTGTTTGCCATTTCTCCCAAAGTACTGGAGGTACTAGCTCCCATGCTTGATGTTTTCTCCCTGCTGTAAACCAAAGTGCTTGACAGATTAATAGCATGTATTTTTTTATCTATCTGTTTTTATAGTGTACTGTGAAACCTGGAAGTATTTTTATTGCCTATAATTTTCTACAGAAAATGAGTGATTATTTGTCCTTTTTTTTTTTTTTTTTTTTTTCCTACCATGACAATTCAGGCTGGTATTGACACTTCCTGGGGCCATCTCTAGCTGTAAACACCTTTCAGAGCAATATCAGCTTGCTCAACTACAATTCTGGGACTTTTTCGTGTAACGAATCCTTGGGTTCACAGGCAGAAATGTCACTCTACCATGCTAAGGAGAGAAAAGCTCAGTCCCTCAACCATTTTACAGACTGATTTTCACCCAGGTCTACAAATCCAGCTTCAAGCCTGTCTTGCCCTCCAATATACTGTGACATATGCCTGTGCATCACCCAGAATCATATACATGTGTCTGCATGATGAAATGAACTCATTATGTAGGGGGTCTGAAGTGTTTAAACACATAAGGTGTTATCTCAAAAGGCAGGAGTCACAGGGAGTTTCCTCTGAGCTTTCCCCATGAACCACATACCTCTAGTTTAAAGTTTTAGGGCAGCTCATGATCCGCAAGGCTTTGTGGCAGGGGCTCCTGGACTTCATCAGGTAAAAAGATGTTCTGCTGAAGGGGAAAGAGGAGATATGTGGCATAAGTAGAAAGAGGTTTGGATGAGGAGTCAATGACCCAGAGGAACCTTAGCTGATTTCCTTGGAGAATCTTCAGATCCTTAAGGGTTGTCAGAGTTTCATCAATCCCCAGCCATCTGGTGTGATTTATATCCCATTTCTTCCATTTCCAGCTCAAGGCCAGGAGCTGGCTTGCAGCACATTTTAGTCTGAGTCATGGGTGATAGCTGTACCTAGGAGAATGAGGCTCTGTCTTGTGCAGGAGAGGAGACTTCAATCTCGTTCTTGCTTGTTTAGTGTCCTCTGGGCTGGACAGGCATCCAGATCTGGGGATAACAGGGCATGGAACAAAGACAAGGAGAAATACTTGCTTCCAAAGATCACCTGTTGCATTTATTACAGAGTTAAAAATTGGTGAAGAGCCAATTTTGTGAAACTGCAGGGAAGTATCAAGGTGTTATGCTGATTTTGTGTCTTGGAGAACAACAATCTGTGCAAGAATTGTACAGGGGTTGTTCAGTTTAGAAAAGACTAAAGAGGCATATGGTAAAAGCCTTACATTCAAAAAATCTACTCTTTCTCTGCAGAAGGGCCGTTAATTGTTCTTTGTGTCTTCTTGGATAGGACAAGAGATCAGGAACATCATGTTTGATAAGGAGAGCTAGGGTTGCCTCACGGGGATGGAGAGGCAGACCCACTTTGGCACTGGACTAGCCAAAGGCACTGTAGGATAATCTTGGTTTCACAGAGAAAAGCACTGAATGTGCTGGAAGCTCTTCAGCATCCCATATGTTTTGTGTTCAAGATATGGCAAATTTTCACACCAAATTTGAAAAACTTTGGAGAAAAAAAAAAAAGTGAAGATAGACTGCGTACCTCAGGTGTTGTTCATGTGGCTGTGCTCACCAGCTACTATGTTTTGTGGGACTTCAAAGGCACCTGGATTTTGAAGGAGGGCAATTACTTTTCTAAGGCCCGAGAAAGTGGGATGTATAAGAGTGGCTGCTGAATGTGCTCTTCAGGGGATCAGTTACTCAATCCAGATTGTTGCTGAAGGCATTCTTGCCACATTATTAAAAACACTGGAGGTCAACTCAAAACCTGGATTCTGTATGTTATGTGTGGCCAGGGTCAAAACAAGGCAGGTGGGGCAGATCTGCATCAAGGGCACCTGGAACAGCGTCTCTGGCAGGAGCAAGGTGCACACACACGGCCTGCATATGGAGGTCCAAGGATGTCTCGCCAGTGCAAGGGCTTACACTGACCTTCAGTGTTCCCAAATTAAATGCACGGAAAAGAAAGCAAGTGACCAGGGGAAAAGCATGACACGGAGTGGGGAACAAAGGGAGGGAACCGAAGACACGAGAAAACCCAGAAATTCAAGTAAGCTGAATACTGAGATACTAGTTTTGGCCTGGACTGTTGAAGGTTGTCCACTGCTTGATTCATAGAGAATTTTTTTCCTGCTCCTGTCTCAGTCTTTGATAGTTATTTGTGCTATTAAGACATCTATTGTACAAGGGGCTGTTGGAGAATGGCTTCAAGAACAAGGACATGGCAGTATGGAAAAACTGTTTAGAGATGAAATACAGGGTGATTTGTTACGTCTGCACAAGATAGATATTGCTTGAGTTGCTTAGCTACTATCTCCTGCCTGGAACAGAAGCTTCTCCCCCACCTGCAAGAATGGGTATGTCAGCAAGAGATTACTCCAAAAACCTACCCAAACTGGCTCAGCAGGTTTGGCCCGGACCCAGGGCGCAATGGAGGCTGCGCAAGATTTCAGGGTGGAAAGTTCAGCAGTGAGGAAGAGGAGAAACTTCCTCTTCACGACCACTGACCAGCCCTTTACGCCCCCTGCCCAGGACATTGAGAGCTTATTGTGCAGACGCAAAAGGGAGGAAACCTAATTACAATAAGAAGCGAAGACAGGCGGAGATAGAACATAAATAGGTATAGGCGTTCTATGTATATGCAATACTTAGTGGATATAAGGATGTAAGCAGAGAGAATAAAGTTGAAGCTTGCTCTATCATTCACATTGAATCGACCGCTTGCTTCCTCCACCCGTCGAAAGTTCGTAGACTACAAGGGGCTGATTCAAAGCCCATGCCTCCAGTGTTCCTAGAGTCTTGAACTTCAGGGCAGAAATACACACACCATATTTAATTCTTCTAGTCAAACTGACACTCTCCAGACCACTAGGATTAAAATATGGGCTTATGGTTTCCTTATGATTGGAAAATTAAAGTAAAATATCTTTATTCCCATTTCTCCTCCCTTCCAAAAAATCATATCATTAAGCATCTGTACAGATGTCCCCTCCCTATATAGACACTCTATCATATAATTAGCTACACACTCAAATAACATCTAGATATTCAGGCTTAACCCATCAGCGTGAATATATCAGAAAAGGGAAATGCCAAGATAAAGAAACCAGTGTTGCTCTCATATTTTATATGTATTTCTAGCTAAAAGCAATGCCACAGTGATGGTCTTTTATCAGAAACACAAAGTTGTATCCAGTGGTTTCCACTCATGGAAACCCTCTCTCAGAGTTTGAGAAAAGTTTTCATCTCAACAGAAAATAATGGGCTATCGCTTCTGTAGCATGGCACAGAATGGAGGAAATCCATCTTCTGCATTTCTTATGCTGCTTCCAACCTGTCACTCAGATCTCTGAAAAAAGATACACCTCCGCTTCTCCATTTTTTTGCTGAGGGATGCGAGAAGGACAGCAGTAGAACTCACGCATCCTGAGTCAAGGAAATGGCACAGTGACAATTCAGGCATTTGAGGAACCATCAGCCCATTTGGAAAAAAAAAAAATTACATAAACGTGTGCTGGATAAAAACACTGGGAAATACATTACAGAGAAAAGAGAAGCTGATATAATCGTTGTAAACAAAGCCAAGTATACAATCAGAGCTACTCAAGGCTTTTATTATGAGAAAGCCAGTTAATTCAACAAAACCCCTGTTCAGCTCTTTTTAAAAACAAACAAAAAAAATTCTGTGCCAGAGAAGCAAACTTTGCAGAGGAGCTATGTTTTATCTCCAGTGAAATTTAGTAAGGGAGTAGAGAGCAAGGGTTTTTTTTTGTTTGCTTTTTTTTTTTTTTCCTGGAGAGCTGTTGTGAGAAATAACTGGACATCAATTATTAACGTCAAACGGAAGAATAAGGAATAGCAGGTATGAAACAGTCGTTCTTTGAAAAGGAAGCCTTCAATTTTCTTTTGTCGGACTATCTGATCATCTTTGCTTTCCTCCTGTGGCTGCACCGTTGTTCTTCAGTATTTGTGTGCCCCAACAGCACTGAAACACTCTGAGTGCCTGAAAAGCACCTTTATAATTTTGTGGCCAGAGGAATAGCGATTTGTCTGCCACAGGAATCCCCCTAGTGGGTCTCATTCATGCAGGTGAGGCAAGAGCACCACAAATTCCTGGAATAAAAGCAACAGACGTCCTGGACTGTGATATAAATGTTTTATAGGTAGGTGAGGTTACCTGGGTGGTTTTGCAGAGAAAAACAATGCAGTGAGACCCAGCAGCACATACAATTTAGGGTGCAGGGAGATGGGAACATACACTGTATGGGGTGCTTAAGTCTGGTGTTTGCAATGCCTGACTCCAAGCAGGACAGACATATTCATCTCCTATTAGCAAGAATTATCCTAAATAGGGCCAGGTGCATCAAGTTCATAGGTCAGGAGAGATGGGCTAATGCTGGCAGCACTTCTGATGAGTGATGGATGAGGTGCTGTGGTGCCCATGCTGTGGTGAGAGAGGCAGCAAGGGAGTGCACACCTTTTATCATTTCAGCACAAGTGGTGTGAGCCTGGGGAGCACCGGCAATGCACTGCAATACTGCTCCAAACACGTGGCTGGTCCCAAATACATTGCAGGATGCCAGAAGATCTCCAAGGATTGAAGTGTCTTTCTCATCAGTTCTGCGTCAGTCCAGGGGTGAAACCTATCACTGTGAGTCATTGGGAGCAGCTCCCCAGATTATCTTTCACACGAAGAGGGTAGTCACTGCCTAGGATGTGGGGCACATCCTGGAATGCAAGAAAAGACACTTTTGGAATTGCACACGACTTACTATGGGATGCTTAGAGGGAGGAACCAAAGGGAGAAAAGGCAAGGGCAGTTTAGGTGATATGGGGAGAAATAAGAATGGGAAAATAGAGGGGTAAGGGGATAGAAGGGCCAGTCACTTGTCAAGAGTTTGCTGGTCAGTACACTTGTCCGGCTGTTCTCTGCAACCACTTGTTGCTGTCTGTCCTATCTTTTTATGAAATTGCTTTCTAACTCCTTCCCAGGTGGTGGGCTTTGTTTTCTGTGTGCACATGTGTGTATGGGAGTGTGAGTGCAGCAGCTGAAGCTGACCGTGGGTAGGAGTGTGACTGGAGTGAATGTGGGTGTGCAAGCGTGTGACAGCTAGCTGGGCCCAAGCCAGAGCAGCCAGTGAGCAGGTGCCATGGCCTGGGAGCAAGGGATGGGGGCCGTCTCTGAGGGTCAGCTCTGGGTGTGAAGGCACCAGTGTGTCTCTAGGGGCAAGAGCACGGCGGGGTTGGTCGTGGGACCGAGGGTGTCCTGACCAGCTGCATGTGCGTGATGGTCTGTACCAGCAGCTGGAAGAGGGCTGCAGCCTCAGGGGCTCATATGGCCACAGCAACTGGGGAGACTGGGATCTACGAACAGCTACTGGGCAGACCGGGTGTCTGAGCACAGATTCTGGAGGGATCCACCTGGTGTATATATGCGTGTTTGTTCTCATTAAGGGACCTTTATTCTGCTCAGCTAGAGAAGGGATTGAGATGAGGCTGCTGGTGCTTTTGTGTTGATGTGAACGTCTGTTTGTAATCTCTGTGGCTGGTCATGTAAATAAATATATATGTGATATATAAATGTGCTCTGTGTGCACGTGCCTACTGGGAAAACTTTTTTGGCTCACTGTTGTTTGGACCTGGGGTCACGGAGCTGCAGCAGCCTTGCATCTCTCAGGCTATTGAATCCAGCACGCTGTATTTTCCTTGAGCAGTAACAAGATTTTATCTTGGCTGGGGAATCTCTAAAAACTATTGTGTTGCATATGTGTGTGTTTGGCATGGTTTTGGTAGTGGGCAAGAGGCTACAGAGGTGGTCCCTCCAAGAAGCTTCTTGAAGCTTCCCCAGCTCTAAGTCAGACCCACCTCTGGTCACGGCTGAGGCAATTAGTGACAGTGACTGTGCCTCTGTGATAATGTATCTAAGAAGGGGAACCTGAGAGGAGTAGTTGTAGTTGTGAGGAGCTGCAAAGAAAACATCTGTGAAAATGATATGGTCAAGTGGAAGGAAGGAGAGGAAGGGGGGGAGGTGTGCCGGAGAAGAGAGCACCCCCCTGCAGACTGTCGTGAGAGGGCAGGCTGTGCCCCTGCACCCGTGGACGTCACTGGTGGAGCACATGCTGACCTGCAACCCATGGAGAACCCCACACCGGAGAAAGTGGCTGCACCCAAAGAAGGACAGGACTTTATGGGAAGAAGCCCCCACTATTACAGTTTGGTGCTGGGAGGACTACAGCACATGGGGGTGACCCATGCCACAGCAGCTTGGGAAGCGCTGTGGCCTGTGGTAAGGGCTCACATCATAGAAAGTTTGTAGAGAACTGTCTCCCGTGAGAGGGACCCCATGCTGAAGCAGGGCAGGAATGCACAGAGTTCCCCCCCACCTTGAGGAGGAAGAAGCGGTGGGACTGACTGTGTCCCCCATCCCCTGCCCCCTGCATTGTTGGGGGGAAGGAGGTAGAGAAATCAAGAGCAAAGCTGAGCCCTGAAAGAAGCGAGGGTGGAGAGAACGTGGTTTTAGAATGTGGCAATGTTTCTCACTGTCCTGCTCTGTCTGTTAAGTGTTGCTGTTGTTAGTATCTGAATCAAATTTATGTTCTTTCTCTTCCACTAAAAAGTCTGTCTTTTGCCTGTGACCATTAATGGGTGAATCATCCCTTCCTGGCCTTATCTCAATTCCTGAGCCTTTTTGCTTCATTTTCTCCTTCCCAGCACCGGTGGGGAAGGGCGTAGTGAGCAGCTGCGTGGTGCTCAGTTGTCCTCTGGGCTCAAACCAGCGCAACTATGTAGTCCCTGCTGAACTTGCCTGAGCTGTTCCTTGAACTCAGACCTATTTCTTGGGCTAACATGGGGGCAGGTTAACAAAGTAGACAGTTTTTAGAGCTGGTTGAGGAGCTTCAGAGAGGGTCACAGGTTTACTCCCTCTTCTCAATCAGTAGATCCATCTTCCTCTCATGCAAGATACTCTAGGAAGCTGTTGGATTGCTCATGATTCGAACTTTATGGAAAGCTGAGAAAAGTGTGCTTTGGTTCACAGCCAGTGATAATCAGGGCAAGAGTTTGTAGAGACTCTGAACTTCAATTTGAAAAGTAAAATTAAAAAAACAAAACAAAACAAAACATAAATGGAGTTCTGTGGCTTACGGAGCAACAGCACAATTTCTGACACTCCTTGTCATCTGGGTAATGAGAAGGACATTTATACAGCAGGAATGCTGTCATAGGGTGAGTTTCCTTCATGGTCTGGTCTAAACAATCCCAGATGTTTAAGGAAAAGAAACCTTATTACAATTAGCGTGGTTGAAAACGTTTGGATGGTGTGTTTACTGCCTATATATCTGTAGATCATCAAAACTGAAATTTGGTGTGAACATGCCCTGCACATCCCAGACCAGCTAAAATGTTGACGTTTTCAGCTCCCTCCCAGATTTTTCTGGCACCTACACTCTCAGGTTACAATTCTGCCACTGGCAACACAGAGCTGATGCTTTCCTGAGGGCGTCAGAGAAAATATAACAAATGTTTTGCCTTCTCCAGTGTCAACTCACTGTCCTGATGACCAGAAATGTCCCTAAAGCCAGCTTTTCTTAAGCCTTGCCACTTCTGAGAGCAGTAGATCAGAAAAAAAAGGAGAAGAAAAAACCCTAGTAGAGGAAAGAAAGAGAGCAAAACACCCCCAAGAGATTTCCTGGTCTCCTCTGGGAGAGAGCAGACATCCTGACAAATGGATAGGGCCATCCTTTATGCGTTGTGTGTTTCGCTTGTAGCTTGCCTTTGACATTCAATTTACCATTAAATATATGCCTTCTGTCCTTGAAAAGAACCCTCTCTTTCGAAAGGAACAAAAACATCCTGCTGAGGTAATATTCTAGGCTATTCAGTGCAGCCAGCTGTCTTGCTGAACTGTATCTCTTAGGACCTTTTGAGGCAGGGTTGTCTTAATTGTGAGCCACTCTGCAGTATATGCAGCTGCCTGAATTGGATACCTCTCAAGGAGAAAAGATGATGAGCTGCTGCTGAAAAAGATGTTTTTATGGAGGCCACAGCACTGTGTTTCCTCTTCACTGTCTCTACACAAGTACAGTCCCAGCAGCTCTGAGGGCTGTTGGGCCTTAAAAGCACTGTGAGTTCTTGGGAAACAGAACAAGAAAACACCTCTGGGTGTCTGGGTAGCAGGTCAAATGTCACTTTGGTATGTTACTGTTACTTCTTTCACTCATCTGGAAGAAAAAACACGAGCAATTTAGCCTCGTTTTTTCTATATGTCCCATGGCTGCAGCCATGGGCTAGAGGAAGCTCTGCTATGTTGATAAACAAATGTCATCTCTTCAGAGGTAGCTGAACAGACCCATAACACTATCACAGGCATCACATAAATGCTGCAATACAACATATGGTTTTCAGTTGATCTTACCAGCGTTTAACTTGGTCTCTTCCACCTTGTTACTTTGGTTTGATTACTTTATGGGTAAGGTTATTAATATTCATAAAGTTTCACTGGCAAAGATTTTCAGTGACAGGGTGAAACTGCCTTGTCTGTATAGCCTATGCATCCATCAGGACATTCTGCCTGGAGTCCTGTGAAAATCTGGCTTATGTTTAACTTCTTCCTTGAACACTGAGCATTTCTTCCTAAATTTCCTCGCGGACCTCCCACTCTCCCTTACTTGCAGTAGTCTGTGAAAGACTCCTGAATAATTCAATAGTACAAAGCAACTGTCAGTACCTTTGGTCCAGCACTGTCCAAAGAAGAGCCGTGCCGTATCAGAGGCTTCACCACATCCTCACCAGTCCCTTCAGGGACACATAAAACTGACCATTTCTTTCTCCATAAAAAGACCTCCAACTTCTATTAAGTCTAGCTATGTTCTGTATGAAGCAAGCAGTTAACTCTCAGTAATCTCAGGCAGCAGCCACTTTCCCACACTTGCCAAGATGATGCCAGAGTTTGCAGTGAGCAGAGGCAGCCCTGTGTATTGACATTAAGTATACTTCTCTGTCCATCTTAGACGTATGCTTATATGTTGTATTGGGTTTGTGTGGTGGGGTTTTTGGTAGCGGGGGAGGGGACTACAGCAGTGGCCCCCTGTGAGAAGCTTCTCAAAGCTCCCCTGGCTTCCAGCTGGACCCACCTCTGGCCAAGGCTGAGCCAATTAGCAACAGTGACTGTGCCTCTGCAATAAAGTATTTAAGAAGGGGAACCTGGGTGGAGGAGTTGGAGTTGTGAGGAGAAGTTGTGAGGAGGACACCTATGCCAACACCAAGGTCAGTGGAAGAAAGGAGGTGGAGGAAGGCGGGGAGGTGTGCTGGAGCAGAGACCTCGCCCTGTATCCCATGGTGAGATGGCAGGGCTGCCTCCCTCCCATCCATGGAGGTCACCAGTGGAGCACATGCTGACCTGCAGCCTGTGGAAGACCCCACACCAGAGCAGATGGCTGCACCCGAAGAAGGTCAGGACTTTATGGGAAGAAGCCCCTACTATTGTAGTTTGGTGCTGGGAGGACTGCAGCACACGGGACAGACCCATGCTGGAGGATCTTGGGAAGAATGTATCCCCTGGGAACAACTCACGTCAGAGCAAGTTTGCGGAGGACTGACTCCTGTGAGAGGGACACCACGCTGGAGTAGGGGAGAAGGCAAGGAATCCTCTCACCAAGGAGGAAGGAGCGGCGGACTGACCACACCTCCCCATCCCCTGTCCCCCTGCATCACTGGAGGGGAGGAGGTAGAGAGACTGGGAACAAACTGAGCCCAGGAAGAAGGGAAGGGTGGAGAGAAGGGGTTTTTAAGATGTGGTAATGTTTCTCGCTGGCCCACTCTGTCTGTTAAGTGTTGTTATTGTTAGTGTTTGAAATAGCGATGTTCTTTTTCTTCTCCTAACGTATCTGTGTTTTGCCCATGACTGTAATGGGCGAGTTATCCTTCCCTGTCCTTATCTCAATTCCCGAGCTGTTTGCTTTATTTTCTCCTTTCCATTCCTGAGGGGGAAGGGGTGAGCGAACAGCTGCGTGATGCTCAGCTGCCCTCTGGGCTCAAACCACGACACGTGTGCATATGCATACCCTGTTGATGAGCAAGTTTCCCTCTAAAACGCACTTTCCTCATTAAAAAGTGCTCAGAGGACACCTCCTTCTTATAGAACACCGAAAACTACCTGTGGGTGTACCACTAACTTATCAGTGGAGGTTGTATACAACAGTTCCGGGTCTGTTTTCACGCCAGCCTTACAGAGTCGCTGCGGTAAAGTGGGGCTCTGCACCACATCTTCTTTCCAAAACATTTCCAGAAAAATGCCCTTTGCCAACAACCAAAAAGGCTGACTCCAGTTTCCTCAGTGTAGGTCCTCCCTTGAGCATGGGCAGATTTCAATACGATGGTGCTAGAAGCTAAGCTCCTGATAGTATTTGTATGTACAGTCCCTGTGCTGTGCAGTGAAGTTGTGGGTGGCTGCAGAGGTGCCCTGGGAAATACGCCTTCACTGTGAAACAACTCATGGGGAAAACCAATCCCCACCTGCTGCGCTGAGCACAAGGGGCTTCTTCCAGTACAGCCCTTTGTGCGAACCCTGCCTGGAGTCTCGCTTTGCCACTGGTCCTTGTTTGCTTAACTTAGAGGACATCAGTTGGTAACAGCACGCGCACACACATACAGATATATATTCACATGTACACACATTCACATGCAGAGCACAGCACTGGGAATTATGCTACTTTGTGTGTCTCCCTAAATAATTTACAAGCTCTTTAAAATGAGGGGATTCCTGCTCCAGTATACAGCATCATCTTCAGCAGGTTTGCCTGGCACGACTACAGAAATAATGTAGACACTGTTAATTATCAGCCAAGGGAGGGGTTTATATGTTAAAAACAATTCTTTAAGAGAGCTCTGTATCTGCCAGATCTTACCCTTCCTGTAAGAATGACAAACTGCTTTGCAGGACAGGAAGGCAAATTCCCACATACACCTCTCCTGAATCCACAGGATGAATTTTAATCTTTTATTTGTTGGTGATCCCTAAAACCATGGATTTTACTGTGCTGCAACTCAGACTTCTTCTAGATTCTCTTCTGACTTTTCTTTCTGCCCTGAAATTCAGATCACCTAGCTGATGAGCTTAAGCATGGCTGTCAGGACAGTAGTTGTAGAGCAAAAGGAACAGACTTTTCTGTCTATGGTAGAGAAAAAGATGCTCTGGTTTATAGCAAATGGGCCTTTCCAAATGAATTTGGCTGGGCATGCAATGGCATCTTCCTGTCACTGCAAAATAAATTCCCCCTGAAAAATTCCCTTTTGGTAAACAACTCTCAGAGTGACTTTGTTAGGTCAGAATTTAAACAAGAAATCTCCTGTCTGCAGCAGGCCAAAGTCAGGGGAAAATAGTGATGGTTCTCTCAGCTATACACAGCTGGGTTTTTTTCATCCTGGATCCCCTGTCTTCACAGCATGGTATGCTCCCAAAGCCACATGCTCTGAGCATGCTTCGTGGGCAGATGCTGCTGCTGCTCTGGTTAACTGAGGCAAAGGAGGCAAAGAAAAGCTCCGTTGTGAGCAAATAATTAAGAGCTGGGTGTCTGGTGAGCTAAGCACAGCCCCTGGAAGAGCTGCCTTCTTGGAGTCAGAGCAGATACCCTTTTCCAAGACAGGCTCCAGTTTCACGACCCTGGGCCACTGCTTGTCTGCTCCATGGGTAGGGGACATCCCTTCTGCGCTGAGCAGGCTGGGTGAAATGCCATGCTCTGTTTGATACAGGATGACAGGGCTTTGCAAGCCACAGCAGGACCTTTGGGCCATCAGCTGAGGAGCCCCAGGTCTGTAAACAGAGCAGGAACCTCCCTGAGGACCAAGAAGCTCTCAGGCTAGTGCAGAGAAACATGAATTTTCTCTCTGCCCATGGGTGATGCAGCCTGGCCAAGCAGCGATAACATCTGCCTACCTGTAGTGTATAGTGTGCCACAGACATGAACAGTGTCTGTGAAGCCCAAGCGGCAGGCAAGCTTAAACCTACCTGACACCCCATTAGGGACTTTCCTTTTGGCATCTTGATATCTTTTTAAATCTGAAATTCCACAGCATTTGGATGTGCAGGTGTTGCTCCTGAGTGTCTGATGCAGAACATGAGCCAAGTGCAGATCTCCTCCTGGACGCTACTGACATCCTTGCTATCATTCCTTGTCTCACAGGCTGGTGAGGGCTTCCTAAGTTGTGACCTGCTTGCACACATCCCAGATATTTTAACTGTCATTACAATTTTATTCTCAGCCCACTGAGCCTATCAAAGAATAGAAACACACCTTTCCAGAATTTCTACCCTTGGAATTAGCAGATTTTTTTTTTTTTTCTTTTGGATATATCTGTGCAAATTTGTCAGGGTCAGAAGACCTTTGTCCCAGCCTGAGAGTGATGAGGACAGCCTATTTGGCTACTCCTATGATTTCTGGAGGAACAGAACACCAACATGATCAAGATGCTTCTGTCCTAGACCAAGGGGATCCTTTCCAGAGCCCGAATCTGTGGATAAGTGAAGCTCTCTCATCTTTGAATTGGAACCTGTTGAAAGCTCACCTGTCTCAGAAGGCCTGCTCCACTGTCTTTGTCCCACAGAGGTCCAACTGTGGGCTAGATCAAAAGTTCAACATAGCCCTAATCCACAAATCAAGCTATTCTTTCCCTCCATTTCTCAGTAATTTCCCAAAATATATCTTCCCAATATTGTTTGCTGCCAACTCACCTATAATATATGCTCAATTTCCCTTTAGAATGGAGGCCCATTCACACTCTGTGGCACTGCTGAAGGGTTTCCCAAAGAAGGTGGTACAGCTGCCATCTTCTTTTACCAGACTGCACATCTATAGCAGCACCTTGTAAACTCCTGCTCCATCCTATAATCTGTTTCAGCCTTTTCCAAGTGATGGGTATTGTCTTAGTATTTCTGCAGCTAATAAACGTTGGGGTGGGAGCTGTGAACACACAGGTACCCTTACACAGAGCTCTTCAAGTCTTATTTCATCCAGATCTCTTTTGTTTCCAGAATTTGCCATTTCAATCCCATCCATCTATTTAAAAGTGTCATTTGGCTGTACAAGTCTTCCTCTGCTTGGCAGATGAAAACTTTTGTCAAAAATTATTTATGGGTCTTGTAGTTGTCTGTTTTCTTCTCAATCCCCTTTGTTCCATCCCAATCAACATTACCTGTTTTGTTCCGTTGTTATGTGTACTACTCAATTTTGTGTGCTGCTGCTATCCCTTCCTTCCCGAATGTTCATGAATGTGACGAGATATTTCCAAACCAATTTCAGAAATAAAGCTCAATTGTCGTCTTTTTGACTATCAGTCAGTGATACCTTCCAACTACTTAGGGAGGGCAACTGAGCCAACCATGAGAAGCAAATTTCAGGGAGAGGGATAGGAGAAGGCAGGCAGGCAGGGAGGAAGAAAGAGAGAAAGAGAGAAAGAGAGAGAGAAAGAGAGAGAAAGAGAGAGAGAAAGAGAGCGAAAGAAAGAGAGAAAGAAAGAGAGGAGAGAAGGAGAGAAAGAAAGAAAGAAGGAGAGAAGGAGAGAAAGAAAGAAAGAAAGAAAGAAAGAAAGAAAGAAAGAAAGAAAGAAAGAAAGAAAGAAAGAAAGAAAGAAAGAAAGAAAGAAAGAAAGAAGGGAGGGAGTCTGCAATCCCGCAGTGAGACAGAGAATATGAGTCTATGGAAACTGGGTGCATTATTGACGAAATAATAAAACTTTTAAGGGATTTATGTGCTAATTAAGAATAGAGTTATTTTTTATTAGATGGCAAACTCTCAGCTCATGAAACTCAGCACTGCCATGCTGAAAGTAGCTCTGCTTTCTCCTACTCCAGGCTATGCTAAAGGCTCACAGGAATTATCCCCAGAATTCACACACAGATTTTTTCAGATTCCTTCCACATCTCTTTTCTTATCTGTACATTATTCTCAGCAGACAAGAAAGTGAAGTCAGGAAACTGTAGTATATTGCCCCAGTGTGAAAAGTCCTAGCTCCATGACTACATGCAGTTCAAAAAGGCAATAGTTGAGAGATCGAAAAATTGGATTTGCCTTCACTTTCAAAATCGGGGGGCTGCAGGAGCTTACAGATGTGGAAGCAGCTTGCAATGTGGGTCTGATCAACTCACAGAAGAGAGTTTGAGAAATTAGCATTTTTTGGTTTTGGGGTGGATAACTAGATATTGCAGTGACTTTCTCAGGAATGGGGGAGGTCTGAATCACTTGAAATCTTGGATCAGACCTCTTCTGAAGTGACATGCTTCAATTCAGCAAGAAGTTGTCAGATTCAATCATACAGCCTTAAGATGGAAAGGAAGAAATTAATTCTTCCTGTTCTTTGATAGCAACCCCATGCTATTTTATTTCCTGTGAGCTGTTGATTAACATGTTGAAGATATTGTAGGATTCTAGCCTTTAGAATCATAGGAAGAGGTTGTTGAAGAAATCCATTTTTATAGGGAAAGGAAATATATTCTCTCAGACTAGCTAACGTTCTCAGAAGAAACAGACCCAGTTTGGGGTGCACAAACTCTTCTTCAGAACTGAAAAGAAAAGTAGTAACTTTCAAGAGGAGCTCAGTGTGGGACAATCTGTTCTGAGGGTACAGAGTGTGACATCTTCTCTAGTGCTGAAGGTGCTTTCACCTGCCTCCAGATTGTTTGCAGGCAAGGAGTTTCCCAAGAGCAGTTGTACAGACACAACCAAAGAAATAGTAAACTACAAGATGGGAAAGGAACATGTGAGTTGTGTCAGGCTAAAAACTGGTTCACACTCACTTGTTCATCAAAGAAATAAATTGTAAATTAAACTGAATTCTGATCATTGCTTAGATGATTTGAGAGAAATGGTGTGTGGTGACCTTAGCTGGCTGCCAGGTGCCCACCAAGCTGCTCTATCCCTCCCCCTCCTCAACAGGACAGGAGGAGAAAATAGGACAAGGATGGGTTGAGATAAGGACAGGGAGATCACTTGCCAATTACCGTCACAGGCAAAACAGACTCAACTCGGGGAAAACTAATTTAGTTTATTGCCAGTTAAGTAGAGCAAAATAATAAGCAACAAGAACAAATCTAAAAACACCTTCCGCCCACCTCTCCCTTCTTCCAGGGCTCAACTTCACTCCGGAATTCTCTACCTCCTCCTCCTGTGTGGCACAGGGTGATGGGGAATTGGTATTGCGGGCAGTTCAGAACGCCTGGTCTCTGCCACTCCTTCGTCCTCACACTCTTCCCTTGCTTCAGTGTGGGGTCTCCCGATCTAGCGTGTAACCCTTGGGATACAGTCCTTCACGACTTTCTCCAATGTGGGTCCTTCCCACAGGCTGCAGTTCTTCACGAACTGCTCCAGCATGGGTTGCTCCAGGATGGGTCCTTCCCACGGGGTGCAGTCCTTCAGGAACAGACTGCTCCAGCATAGGTCCCCAGCAGGGTCACAGGTCCTGCCAGCAGACCTGCTCCTGTGTGGCCTTCTCTCCATGGGCCACGGCTCCTGCCAGAAGTCTGCTCCAGCTGGGCTCGCCACAGGTCACAGCTTCCTTCAGGGCACATCCACCCGCTCCAGTGTGGGGTCCACCAAGGGCTGCAGGTGGAGATCTGCTCCACCGTGGACCTCCATTGGCTGCAGGGGGAAAACCTGCCTCACCACGGTCCTCTCCATAGGCTGCAGGGAAATCTCCTGCACTCAGCAGGCTCCAGCACTCAGAGCACCTCCTCCTCATCCTTCTTCACCCACCTTGGTGTCTGCAGGGCTGTTTCTCTCACATTGTCTCTCACTCCTCTCTCCTGGCTGCTGTTGCTCAGCATTTTTTACCCTTTCTTAGATACGTTATCACAGAGGTGATACCACTGTTGCTGATGGGCTCAGCTTTGGCCAGCTGTGGGTCCATCTTGGAGCCGGCTGGAAGTGGCTCCAACGTGGGAGCAGCTTCTGGTATCTGCTCACAAAAGCCACCCCTGGATCCCTCCCACTACCAAAACCTTGCCACGTGATACCCAATACATGGTGTTAGACAGTTTTGGAGAAAGTGATACAGATGTTATTTGCTGAATAGAACAAGAGACAGTTCTTCACAGAGTTACAGACTCACCGAAATACTGGTCAGAGGGGACCTGCTAGGAGCAGGATTCTCAGCAAGTGCTAGTTCAGGGCAGCTGTGGTTTTACCTATGAGAGTTTTGAAACCCTCCAAGGATGCTGATCCCCCGTCTTGCCAATGGCTGGGGATGTACCACCATCCAGGGAAAAAGTTTTTCCAATGCCCAACCTGAACATCCCAAGCTGCAGCTATATTGCCTCTGCTATACCACCGGAGCAGGCTGAGGGGAGTTTGGCTCTTATCTTGGTATTTACCACCCAAGCTGTAGGCTGGGATTAGATGTCGCTTTGGCTTCTGCTTTTCCAGATTAATCCAGTCCATTGGCCTCCACCTCTCCTCGTATTTCACGTATGCCAGATCCGGATCATTTTGGTAGGGACCAAATGGACCAGCAGTCTGTGGAGATGGTGTGTGTCATAAATCTAGTACCACTTTTGCAAGCCTGATTTTACAGATTGGGTAGCCAGCAGAAAATTTCAAGGGTCTACCTCAGTACTGTGCTGTTGTTCTGGCCAGGGTCCATATCCCATTGTCAAGCATTAGGTTCATGGTGCATATACAAGGTGACAGAGGCCCAGCACACAAGCCAGGTACAGACAGATGTGGAGCAGCCCTTCAGTCCACATGTGCACCAAGGGAGTCATTGCAATGTGCTGTGGGATACAGTGTTCCATGCTGTGAAGTTGGGTATAAAAACCTGGACCTAGTGGAACTGGTTCTTCTAGATCATGGGATTACAGAAATTGGAGATGTGCAAGTGGCATCACGCTTTCGAACAAGGGCATCTAGGATTTAAGTTTTACTCTTCAAGAATGAAATCATTTTGTTTTCTGACATTCTTGGTCAAACATCATGATTTCAAAATAATCCTGAAATGAGGGCAGCATTGTTGCTGAAGGGGTGAATCTGCCATAACCGATTTCTTTTTTATCCACCCTAGACTAGATGCAAGTTAGCAGCAGTAGACAGAGCTGTTTGCCTGCATCTTCTTCCCCAAGTGTTTTGCAAAGGGTAACCTATGTCATTCAGTTTTGAGTTTATTTTAAGTTAGCAATGAAGCTTTTGTTTCCTGGAACAAGAATGTGTGGAAAAGATCAATTGCTCTTGAAACCCATGCTCATGAAATCCTTTTAACATATATAATCCTTTTAACATATTTAACGACTCATAACCAGAGTGCACAGAAGGTAGTAGAAGAGTCTGATAAAAATAAATTAGCAAGAAACAGTAATGAAGATTTAAAAAATGGAGCTCTGCTAAGCTGCTTAGGGAGGGACATTTAAATCTTCTTTGTGAAGTTGTACATTCACAGATTTATACACTATTACAAAATTAATCAGGGTTCTGTAATGTTTAATATCAACTTTTGTCATTACTCATGGCTGCATAGCCTTTGACATGTGTTACATTCTGTTATTTTTCTTTATCAAGAATTTAACATATTTTTGTTTTAATTTTATGCAGTGCTTTTATTTCCCTCCTGAGTATTTTAAATTTATTCCATGTTTTATTCACCCACTAGTGAACTTCTTATTTCCTTTGAGAATCCTCTGCATTAAAAAAGCCTTTATTCATTTAACAGGGAGAGCCCAGATGTCTCCAGCTAAACTGATGATGTATTTTGCACAAACCTATAAAATCAGAGCATTAAAAGACTCTAATCCCCTTCCCCCCAAATAAATTATTTTAGTGTCACAACAGTGTAACCAGATTTGGGTTCTATCTCGTTGTCTTCACTCTAGTTTTAAGTTCTTATTCAGATCAGCGGGCCTGGGAAAATATTGATGGTTAAGGTATTTAGACTGGAATTTAAGAACAGCTGAGAGGGGTTATGTACACAACTCTCATTTCACTCTCATTCTATAGGGCCAGTAAAGAGCTGTAGGATAGAATGTCTTTAGAAATAAGAAGTATTTGGAATATTCCTACTATCCTCACAAATATCCCCTTTCTCCTTCGTGTTTTGGGTTAAAATACATTGTTTATGTTCTGTAAGTTGGCACAGATCTCCACATTAGGGTTATTATATTCTAGAACTAAAAACTTGTCTTTCTGCTTTAAAACTTCTCAGACTTTAATATATTTGGAAGTCAGAATCTGGAATTAGCCGTATCACTGACACTAAGCCTAATATGAACATTAAAATACATGTATACATCAGATTTTCTATCTGCAGCACCAAAATTAACCTCCTGCTGCCCCACAGTGCATTTCACCCTGGTTTTCCCTACTTACTTTCTGTCTTTCCTTATACAAACCTTTGCCTTCGTACAGGTGACAGTGAGCAAGATATATACAGAGCCATGAATCTTAGCTGTGGACAGTGGCTCAATTTATACGTGTAGCTGTAGAACTGGTGTGTTTGTGTGACTACATAACCAGCAGTAAGTTAAATATATCGCTGTTTGTGTACCTACCTGCCTCTCAGTTCAACAGTTCAAAAACCCAGAAGCCTTATAGAATGCACCCAAATCAATATCTGCGTACATATTTTTCAAGCACATTTTTCATGCACATCCCTGTGGCATAATTAATTGCTCAGAGTAAATTCTGTTTGCAGCATCAGCCTGGATAACCTTCACTTTCTCCTTTGCACATCCTAAAGACGGTGGGTGAGAACAAACTTATTGATCCATGAGAGATGATGCAGCCTCCAGCTACAATTCAGCACACCTTTTGATTCATGACCATGTCTGCCCGCAAAACCAGCAAGAGCTCAGCCATCCCCATGAGTTTTGCAGCCTTTGCATGCAGGCCTTGAACATTTGAGTCCCTACCATTTTAGCCATGCTCCATCTACACAGAGTGCAATGGCATGGCTCCTCTCTTCTCGCAGGTTTTAAGAACGTGCCTTTGGCATTACAGTGTTTGGGGCAACACTGTAAGCCTGAACAGCCACTCTCTGCTGACTTGAAACCCAAAGCCACCTGATTTTTGGTTGTTGAAAATCAGGCTGAGGGGGTACTGATGAGTTGTTGCAGGCAAAGAATCTCTGGACCGCTCCTGATGCAGACTGCATTTTGGAGGCAATGCCTGAATATGCTGGGGCTTAGCATGGTTTGCTAGGACACAAGGCACAGGTGATCGTGCTACCTGTCAGTCAGTTGCACTTCAGAGCACTTGAGTCTCTTGATCAATTTTACCAAAGTTTGACAGTGGTCTTACAGATACCAAGTCCCTTGAAATTTTGTGAAACAGCATGGACAGGGATAGAGCAGTCTTTACCATGGCACCAGTGAGAAGATGAGCCCTTGTGAGACATCAGGGGAGACACATGCTTGGTCTCAGGCATGCAGCTAGGCAAGACACACACTTTCAGAAGAGAAAATACTCTGAGGAACCATGCCATTTGTGACATGAAACTAGGCCCTGTCTTCCCCAGATTGACTGGTAATGGGGTAATCCAGATTTAAAAGAGGCTACAGCTTCCCAGGGCTTGTGGTATCTCCAATAGCAAAGAGTGGTGGTGATCCCCTGGGAGATGTCTGTGACTCTCAGGTGTGTGATGTAAGTGGAAGTAGACAACTGGGCTCAGGTGTCCATCTGGGGACTGGTCACTTCAGGATATGCCATGATTTCTGCTTAATACAGTCCTGGGAAGCTCTTCTTGCATATACCATGTGTACAGAGAATATCAGGTATGCAGCCTCAGCGTGTTTTTGGACAAGCCCCATGCACTGTCCCATTTGCATTGCCTTTGCCTTTTAGATTCTCTTAGATTCTCACCACCCAGGCACCCTCCCTCTGCACAGAAAGTTGATCCTGTTTGTTATGTCTCTTCTGGTCCATGCAAGGTCCAACAGCACGCCATGTATGCTGGCTTCCCTTTGTTTCTGGGCTTTATTAGGACAGTGGCTTTGTTTTCTTTGGCAATGAGAGTTCATATTAATGAACTATTTTGAGTTTTATTTCTTTAATACAGTCAGTGGTCAGCAACATATGCTCCCTCTGTGCCTGCTGACAGTATAATTAGGTGCCTGTTTTCTCCAACAATGAAATCTCTTCCTCCCCCAAGTCCTGACCTGATAAATAAAACAAGTCCTTTTGTTACCTGAGGACAGCTGCATGGTCCAGGCGCAGATGGGAATGGTGTCAGTTCACTGCCCACCGTGCTTGGCCCTGAGTGAGGGAGCACATCAGTACTGATGGAAGAGAGAGCTGGAGAGAAGCGGAAGTGTGAAGCAGGTGGCGAGTGAGCCGAGCTGGTGGCTACTGGGAGGTGGTGCAAGCTTTGGTGTAGGGTTGAGACAACAAGGCTTTCTCTGGCTTCCCTGGTGCTGGATTTTGATCTGGAAGGGGGCACAGCACAAGGATTCCACCCAGAGCCAGTGGGACAGGAGGTGGATACAAAGCAAAGACACTGACAATGCTGCCCAGTCTCCAGGGAACAGCATTTTGGAAATGCCCTCCTCCCCACACCAGTGCAGCTGTGGAGCGTATTACCCAGGTGAATCCACGGCCAGGGGCGTTGTGGGCAGCTTAGGAAAACAGTACTGATGCACCACAAGCCCCTTCGCATGCAGATTTAGCCACCAGCCCTGCAACCATGCAGAAGCAAAACGTCTGCTATGCTGGGGTGTACAGGCCAACCACGCCAGCTGTGCTCACCTTTAGTGCATGTGCACTATCCTAGGCACACTGTTAAACAGCCAAAACATAGAGATGGACTTTCTATCAGATTTGGACAAAACCAAGGATCTCTCTGTGAAATACTTTAAGCCTTGCTTAGGTGTGGTCATCTCCTTCCCACTGCTTCTCACTCAGGCAAGGGCTGCCAGCGGGATCCTGGTGTTTTCCTTCATCAGACAGCTTTGTGGTAGGCCTGCAGGTGCTGAGGTTTTCTGTACAGCCACTTCCCAGTGAACCAGTCCCACCTGTTCATTCTAACACAGCTTAGGTAGAAAGATAGAAAAAAACAGAGATAATTTTTACTTCCTTCTGACTCCTAGGGTCTAAACCATAAACACACATTAAGCACATACCTGTAATTTATCCCTCTTTATGAGCTAAATGTTCCTTGTAGAAATTAATTTTTAAAAAACATTTTGGTGCCCATTTTTTTTTCCCCTAGATTCTTTATTATTTCTTCCCGTTAGAGGATAGATGGACTAACTGTGATTCCCACTGTTCTGGTTAAATATGTGGCTAACTTTAAAACTCCATAATACTCATCTATTGTTTTGTCTGGTGACAGTTAACTTCTAGAGCAATGGTTCCGTGTGTGTTTTACTTCTTACAGTTTACTATCTTCTGTAAAACATTCTAGAGATGAGTCCTAAAACACTTTTCACTCCCAGTTTTGCCTTCTGCTTGTGACTGAGGGCAACACAGCAAGACCACTTGTCTCACACAGGTTTGGAGGACATCTCCTTAGACGTGCATGATAGAGTGAAACACAGCATCATCTGGACTCTGCAGAACTGATCAGGAAGGAAAATGTGTTTTTAAAAGATATCTTCTGGGATGATTTTTGCAAACCTAACTGCTTTGGAAATTGAAAGACTTGGAAACTCCACCTCGTTGACTCATGGGTCTTCAAGTCTGGATACCTTCATTCTTTCACTCTTCTCTGCAGACAAGACTCCAGGATGAAATCATGCATCCTTCTGTCCGACGTGTACCTGGGAGAGCTTGTTTGTACCAAGAGAGGAGAATGGCCACGTGAAAAAACTGTGCTGAAGATCCCTCAAAAGTTCCTGCAAGCTATTCCACACTGATAGGTTTAGGTTGGGGTGTTTTAGTAAAAAATAAAAGTTTGCATAAAGCAAAGTGTTAGACAGAAGTGACTGAACCCAAAATGTAGGGGGAAATCAGGAGTTAGGAGAAAGGAAAGTAGACCAGATACTGTTGATACCGCTATCCCCTCCAGCTTACCACACAAAAAATGTCACAGGTCTGATTGATAGGTAAAATCGCTGCCCTGCTGCACTTTACAGCAATTTTGAACAACTGTCACAAGCATAGAGAAAAATACTGCTGACAAACAGGCAGGGGGGATGGTAAGGAAATATAGACGCTGACAAAGACTTTGACTCATTAAAGTTCCCCTGCACTGGGGGGAAACCAGCCCATATAGTCCCATGAAACTCTGCCTAAGGCCATATCTAGGAAATTTTTTAAGGGTCTGGGTCTTTACAGCATGACTTGAATTCACATAATGCTTGCTTCACTTCTGTTCTGACTTGGAGTCGAAGGTATAAAGGCCAGAGGGGAAGTTTGGGTGTCCCAGTGAATTTTGTGAAATGCACCCCGAGCTTTCTAAAAGTGATAGAAGAATGTTATGCCTGTTGTCATTTTGGACAGATCATTGAAAACTGTATCAAGAGACAAGTGGTGAAAGAGATAGTCTCTGTTTAACCATCTAAATAATGCATCATATACAATTTCATGGAGAAAACGTGAATTGTTTATATATTACGAATCTTTGTGCAAGTTACTTCTGTTTTTTCATGTTCAAGATAAGGGAGATGAAAAAGGATACTTTATTTAAGGAAGGTTTAAAAATATTTAAGAAAGGTTTAAAAGGAGATGTATGACGAGAACTACATGCACAAATATGTGTCCATATAAATATTTCTCTGTGTGTGTGTGTACCCATGGAAACACATTTGCTTTCATCTCTGAGGAGGGTGGAGTGACTTAATGCCTACATATTTTTACCTGTTTGCTGCTAGGTCACACGTCAAACCCTGCAATACGGTAGCTAGTCTGGGATGTGCCACTATGATAACTTATCATATAGCCTCGCATTTTTACTTCTGGAGATTCAAGCATGCAAACGACTGGCTGCATGATCTTCAAGGGGTAAGTTATGATGTTTGAGGGTTTTTTCTCCATGACATGTTAGATGAGGAAATTACTGCATCAGCTGGAACCAAAGCAAGAGAGCTCGCTATTGATGCTGGTTTTGTTCACAGAGGCAAATAGGCATGCAGGTCCATCTGCAGTTGTTTTTCATTCCAGCATGAATTTTTTGTGAGGGGAAGATGTGTTTTATTCCTATATCTAGGCACACAAAGCCCTGGACTCTTCGTGCTCAAAACTAGTTGGACAACCAAGATCCCAGAAGCAATCTGATAGAAAAAAGTTGTTAATTTCTTATTGGAGCAGCAGTTGGGATGCGGAAAGACAGAAGAAGTAACTGGGAAACTGGATCCTTATCTGCAACCTAGAGATACAGAAAAATGTGCTCTATTTGCAGCCATTCTCAGTACAGACCCTTTTCTCTTGTCTGTGTGACAGCTTCCAAGCTGAAATTTGTATCCAGATGATGTCAGGGAAAACGTATCCAATAGAGTTATCAAGAACTGTAACTGTCTATCATCTCAAACACTTGATATTCCAGTAGTATTGCATTTCCGTGGTATATGTGTCCACCTGACACATATGCCCTCTCTTGTGAGACAGAAGCAACACACCCCGCGCATATGTGTTCCTCTGAAACACAACAGACAAATGAAGTTACTTGAGAACCTGAATTAAAATATTGCTCAAAATATACAGTCCACAGCCAGCATGGACTAATGAGCTGGGCTGGGAGTTATGAGGCTTCACTTGTTGTTGCTAATGCAAATAAAAGTTTGGCCAGGTCTCTTCAGAAGCTCTTCTGCCTCTCTTTCTGTCTGCATATTTAGGTCATACCATGTTCAGAACCACAGATTCCTGTCGCCAAACCTGGACTTTGGTGGGGTCCTGGGGCAATCAGATGATTGCTAAGAAGGGATAGATCATCAGAATTATGATGTCTTTGGGGAAGGATGCATTAGCTTAAACATTTCCCACTTGGATCATTGTGGCAGCTAACCTCCCTTCATTACTTCTGGACTGATGGCAGGTGACCTGCATCCATCACTGTGGGTGTTCGGCAAGCCATGGGAATGCAGTGTAGGTCTGTGATGTTGCATTTGAGCAGCAGAGCAGCCGAGTGTGTGCTGTCACTCGTCAGGTTCTTCCTCAGAAAGACTGAGTCATGTTGGATGGCCCTGTGACAGTGCTGAGGCACCTGCAGGCTTCAGGGCTTGCTCCAGGCAAGCAGAGCAGAGACAGAGCACAGCTCTGATGGGCAGGCTTCGAAAGAGAAGCATCCAGGGAGGAAAAAGCTATTGGCAGGAGGATCTCTATCTGGGGTTTTGCAGACTTTGAGCTGATAGACTCCTCTCCAAGGGGGAATTTCTGTGCTTTACCTACTTCATTTCCCAAGAAACCTCTAAATAAAGAGAAAATGAGAGATGGAGACAGAAGAAACCAAAGCTTTTGACTGGCACATACTCCCTCTGTTTTGAACCCTGTAAAATGACTGAAGGTCCTGGCCCATCTGGGCTCTTATATATACCGTAAAGCTGAGTGCATTTCATTTATGTCACACTTTTGAATACGCTTGAATGCACAATGAGCCGTGCTGTCTGCCAGCGAAGGCAATGGAATGAAAGCAGAGCTGGCCAGAATGCCATAAGGGCATTCCTTCCAAGACCTAGCAAAGTCTGGCTGCATTTTCAGAAGATTGTTTAATCTCCCCACTGTTTTATATTAAAGGGATAATGGTCACAGACAAGAACTGCTGACACTTGTCAGATCATAACCAACTGGAGTGTCTTATCAGATCTGGCTGTAGACCGAGATATGGCTTACAGGAGTAGAGGTTCCCAAATATCTCACCTTCACCTTCTGCAGGTCTCCAGCCTGCTTCAGCCATGCTTTTGACAGAGCTACTGCCAGCTGTCTGTCAGAGGAGAGTTCAGGACATTTCAGGCTGCTCTTGAAAAATGCCCATCACTGTGCATGAGCATGGGAAAATCTCTGTGTCTCTTTTGTGCCAACATGAGAAGTCACAGCTCTTCCAAACGGTTGGGGTGACCAACAGCATTTAGATTTGGTTATGGTGTGAAGTTTATTTACATAAGTATCTCACAAACTTTCCTGCTGCCAGGGAGTTGCAAGGACTGACTGTGCCCCAGGGGAGGGAAGCTGGACCCAGCATGATAACGTGGCTGGCAGGACCTGTGAGTCTATCAGTCTCCTGAGATTTGCCATATTTGCCTTTAGGCTGCTATTGTCCCTTGTTTACTGGCACAACATGCTCTTAGGCTAGGTACCTACGGCTATTTACAGACTGAATGATACAGACAGATTTACTGGGATTGCCAGAGAAAAATTCAATCCTTTGTAGTTAATTTTCCTGCTGGCACCATGTGCACTGATTGAATCATGCTCCATGGCCAACTCTCTCAACATGCGATTGTGCCTCTCACGCCAAGTGTGGCAGGTGCATCCACCCAATGAAAGCAGAGCTTCTTGGCTGCTGTCAGAGCCTCGTGGCAATTGGGGCTGTTGGCCAAAGGGAGCCGCTATTGACTACGGGTCAGATTCGGCCTGGGTATAAATGGAGTCCCCTGGGGGGGGCTATGTGGAGCTCATCCCCTGGAGCAGCACGCTGCGGTTGAAGACTCTCCCCTTGGGTCAGGACGCTGCCCAAGGAAACTCCTCGAGGTGCCTTGGGTCATGACGCTGCCCTGAGCAGGTCCTCGAGGTTGAGAGCCCTCACTTGTCAGGTGAGTGATAGAGCATTTCGGGTTGTCGTTAAACCCTAGGTAGCAGGGCTTTGTAAGGCGTTTGGGGTTGCCGTTAAACCCCAGGGAGTGGGGCTTTGTTCTGCATTTTGGGTTGCCGTTAAGCCCTATAGAGTTCTTTGTTATGTGCTCTGGGTTGCTGTTAAACCCTAGAAAGCTGTTCTGTTCTCTCACAGACATTCGAACCTGTAGTTTTAGGAGAGGTAGTTACCTGTGTTAATAATAATTTTTAATTATTTTTGGTGGTTGGCTGTTTAATTGAGAGCATCCGTAACACCAAGACAGGCACATTATTCATCAAAATGCAACATTAAACTAAATTAATTGGATTTTTTTCAACTAAATGAAGCAAGATTTACCCCCTCCTTTTCTTCTGCATTTACTGCAGTGATAAGCAAAGACACCCAGTAGCCTAAAGGGGTATTCCAGATACCAATTTCCTAGCTTTGTAGTTGCACACTTTCAGTTTTTGCAGCGACTCTGAGCTGCTCTCCTGGCAGGACACAGAAGGGGTCTCAGGCTGGATACAAGCATATTGTGCACAGTAAGGCATTGCAGGATTGAAAGGCTACAGTATTGTTTATGATAGCAAAGAGCCTGGCCCTGCCTGAGATGTGCCTGATGCCTTGAGCATTGCCCCTCGTTGGGTTGATTTAACACTCACTCATTTAAAGGCTGGATTGTCACGGACCATCCTGCCTCTGCTGTGACACTGTGAAACCCTGAGGTCCACAGCTTCAGAAGGACTTTTAAATGCCTTTTGTACCAAAGAACCACAGCCAGGATCACTTCTAAGAGAGCCAGTGAAATAGTCACAGCAATGGAGCAATCTGAAGGGTTTCAAGAGTGCAAGGATCCTCAAGGTGCTGGGATGATGAAGGAGTACAAGGGTCAAAGAAAAAAACTCTGGACCTTTGATGAAAATGCTGAGTTCAGGAAACGTGTGTAACCTGGGAGTTGAGAACTCCCGCCTGCTGTGAGTTTGGGGTTGTATTTCAGTCCTCCCTCCCTCAATTTCCCTTTAAAACTCGTGGGTCAGCCCAGTCTCCTTGCCAGCTATTCTTGCAGTGCCATTTCCCCTTTTCATTTGTCAGCTCCTTCGTCTGGCAGTAAAGTTCATGTGCAGTCAGCCTCCCTGCTCTTTACTCCTTTCTGCTGCTTTACTAAATGTCAGCTCTGTGCTGAGAGACAACAGTTAGGCTTACAGACCTGGTATAGCCATACCAGTTTTAGTACCAGCTCTGAGTAACTAAGCACAAATTAGGGATGAAAATCGGCCGTGTGTGTATCAAATCACATGTGCCTCCATGGGGAGAGACGATGTCACTTTTAATCAAAAAAAAAAAAAAAAGGTAATAAACCATTGTAACTAATTTGCTAAGTTAAGCAAGGCAGGTACGTTACGCTTGAATGATTTGTAAATATCAAACCATAATATCCTGCTGTCTGAAATATCGTAAAAACAGAATATGGTACCCTGTGTGGATCTGAAATGATTTGTGATCACTATAACCTATATTATAATTATGATGAATGTTTGAATATCTATGGATAAAATATAAAGTGTGCTATTCGCTTGAAACAATGTAATCGCTTCTCAGAAACCCCACCTAGAGCTGGTATTTAACTGCTGCTTGAAAAAGCCCGCCAAAAGATGGGATCATGAGGCTTTCAAAAGATCCAATAGGAGAAAAGTGCACCAGGAGACCAAGGCTTCGAGACTTTCAAAAGAATCAATAGGAGGAGGACACGCACCCCAGCAACTCAAATGACCCCATGGAAGAAGAGCAGGACAACTACCTGACGGGAGGGGATTGGTTAGGATGGTGGTACAGGAGTATAAAAGACGCTGCTTTTTAGAACTCGGTGTGTCTTGGTGGAGCAGAGACTCCCGGCACACCCAGCACTGTTTGCTTGTCTCTATTCAAACAATAAATTTGGAATTCGGTTTGAAATCTTGGTGAGTCTAAATTTATTTATAACAAAATCATCTGCTTGTAAAGCATGTCTGTTTGCAGTCTGAAACCTGCAACATGACAGAGTCCAGCATGATCAGACCAGTGTACCTTCTTTCTACAATGACATTGAGCTGAACCATACTTCCTTCATTAAGCAATCAGATTTCTAGGCTTTTAAGGGCTTGAAGACTCACGGGATTTGGCCAGCATTTGTTTCAGACGCTGAAGAGCTCTTCTCTGCCTAGCAAAGACATGAATGCCTGTTTTTCCACTGATTCAGGGCATCCTAGAGCTCCTCAGCTGATACTCTGTGTGATGTCTAATCAGACCTGCAAGACAACAAAATATGTTGTCTTTTTGGTCATGAAAGTTCTTCATAATATCCCCCATAGGCAGTACAATCATGGTCCTGTCACCTTCTCCATATGTCAGTACAGCTCTGGGGACATTTCTGGAGCAAAGCCAGTTTCCACCAGCTAATTCAGGTGGTTAAGTAATCATCAGTGTGTTTCAGATGTGTTTGATAAGGAAGGTCTGAAGGGGTAAGTCCCCACTGATCCTGCCATCCTCAACTGAACAGGGTAAGATGAAGTGAATTTTAGTCAATCCCCATCTGAAACAGTAAAAGACAAAATGGAATAAGGCAAAAAGGTTTTTTTGTTAAAATCAGACAACAATCAGCACACAACTGCCTAGGGACATTTTCAAAATATGATCAGAGGTGGCTGCCTGTGCCTCTGTGGGAAGCGTACTGTGTAAGGAAACCTCTCTTTCTCCTTCCTGAGGTGGTTTCTTTAGGAAGGAAGCAATCAGCAATGGTGGCATGAAAGAGATCAGCCTTACATCTCTGAGTAGAGATGAAAGGGGACCATTTATTGTCTTCAAGACACCACTTCTGGTTTTCTGCAGAATCGGCCAAGTAGCTCTGCACCAGTTACACTTATTTCAGTGTCTGAAAGACTTTCATCTTATCCAAAAGGGTTGCACAGTTCCCATTTTCGAAGAAGAGATAAGTTTCAGGAAGAGCAGCAGACAACATCAGACACCTTAGCAGAGAATCTGATGTGGGTCTTATTTTCATGCTTTTCTTGTTTCAGAAGAAAAAAGATACTGCAAATTTGAAAAATTCCTAAGGAGAAGATTTATAACATCAAGCCCCCTTCCCATCCCATCCCATCCCATTCGCAAAATGTGAAGTAGATACTTCTGCTGAGACAATGCATCAACTGTAAGATCAGCCTCCAGCGGTTTAGGGGTGCTTTGCAAAGCAGCAGAGACGTGGTTGTAGGTGGTCTGTGCTCTTTTGTTTTACTGTAGATGTGCTGAGCTTCACTCTCAGCCAGATTCCCAAAAAGCCAAGGATTAAATTTAGGAGCTTTGACAATTCCTATTATAAGATAAATTAGTGTGTCATGTCCAGTTTCACAGGACAAATTCAGCCATTAAGCTAGAACAGAAGAGGATAACACCATGCTCTGGTGTACGAAACAACTACGGTGACAGAAAAGCATACTTGTACACAAAGGGGAGGCTGTTTTGGTATTTCAGGCTCTATCAGAAGTGTTTTCCCAGTGGGACATCCCACTTAAACCATTTAATATCTGACTGGTCATGCAGGGGAGCCAAGGCAGGGCTGTCTCAGACCAGGAGGGAACCGAAAACGCCCATTGGGCAAGAGAGCAGGGAAAGAGCTATCAACCCCTTTAACTGCAACAAGGGAATTTGTGCAGTTATTTATGGTGCAAACAGACACCACTCAGCCTAACCTGCTAAAAGGTAGTGTCCCTAGATATTTTTCCCCATGCGACAATGCGATATGCTGTAGGTGGGAACTGTGCTAGGTGAACGGTTGGACCAGATGATCTCCAGGGTCCTTTCTAACCTAGGTGATTCTGTGTGATTCTGTGTGTTACAAGTTCTCTGCACCCTTGGGAGAAATGCAAGGTTTAGGGCATGCTTATTTTGGTGTTGGCTGGTTGGTTGGTTTGGGTTTGGTTTTTTTATGGTGGGTTTTTTTTTTCCTTTTTTCTTGATTTCATCCTGCACCCCCACTTAGCATCTATACTGCACGATAGGCTTTGCAGGACCCAGGTGGTAAGTTTGTATTCAGTTCTTTGAGAACTGCGTCTCAGATTTAACATTCAGAGCATATCAAGATCTGCAGTGTCGTATCCACAGCAGGCACTCCCCCTGTGGGAGATCACTCCAGAACGTGGCACGGGGTGTCCTGGAGCAAGAAACACAGAGACATGGCTCAGTTACCTGCAGTATGCTGTCTTAAGACTCAAGGTGAAAAAGAAGCAAGAACTTAAGGCTGCTATTGCAGGCAGTAATTGGGGGAAGCGGTTGGCAAGGCGCTGACAATTCTTCTAGCTCACACCTTTCAGCTGTCATCAGAACAAAATCCTAAATCAATATTATTGGTGCCCAGAGAGATTCAGTGGAGCTAAATTAACATAAACTCATAAATGACAGGCTTTCCCATTCATCTCAGTCCCTAGCAAGAAACTATCCGTTGCTGCTTTACTGCAGCAGTCTCCAGGAGCAGTCCCAGTGTTTCAGGTGCTCCCACATCGCACATAACACAAAACAGGGCTTCTCAGCTAACTTCAAAGCCTTAATTCAAAGTCAAAATAATTTTAACCTCTTTATGTTTATAGAAAGGACAAACCATGCATGAATATAACCCTCTGTGTTGGAGTCTTCTTCATGACACCACCTTCAAGAATCTCCTTCTTCAGCAATGGAGATCCCTGTTTGCAGAGCTGAAGGTGAGGACGGACAAGAGTTGACTGACATTAAATACCCTGCCAGCAATAACGGACACAGTTCTTTCCAGGCTTTTGTGCAATATGGTATATCACATCTGCTGCTGCAGCAGAGCATATTGTCTTATTTGCTCCACCCTTCCTCACTGAGGACTTGTCCTCTAGCATTGTGGTGCTTTCTCAGCCTCCTGAAATACAAACATCATATAAAGTTGTGGGCCTTATCATGAGAGAAGCAGCTCTTCTCTCAAGTAACAGCAAAGCCAATTGCCAATGGGATGAATGCCATCCCAGTGCCCTTGTGTGATCTGCAATGCTCTGGCGTTCTTCTATACAAGCATGCCACCAGATGACCACTACTGATTCACTGACTAAAATAATGCACAATAAGTGTGTGTTGTGATAGTTCCTGGACACCCTTGTCCCCACTCTTCTAGGCACAGGAAAATCAAGTAGCCAAACAAGGTGCCCTGGCCCAAAGACTTCCACCTTGGCTCTACAAGGAGGCAAGTTTGAACTGAAACTTCCATGTCTCAAGCCACATCTCACTGTGTGTTGAATGGTGGTTTCAGCAAACTCTGTGCAGGGAGATGGTCTGTAGACCCTGTTTGCAGTGACCTGGTGTTCTGCACTAGGAGCATGGGAGACAGACAGTGCAGAGCTCTTTCCAGATATCAGTAAGAAGAGCTCAACAACAAATGATGGAATAAAATAGCTCTTTTAATAAGATAGAACAAAAAGAGGCATATAGATAGTGAGTAAATTTTACATCCCTTCTGATGCTAGGAACCCCACATTCATGCAGGATGGGACAGACCCCAGATGGATTTTTCCATGCCATACTGTGCAGATCCTGTTCATGAAGAGGATCTGCCCCCCTCCCATGCCATTGTGCCTTTTAGTTTGCTTAAAAACCAAAACTATTTACCTTCTCCTGACAGCCTGAACTGTTACCTCTGTCACGACACCTACTTCACAGCACAGGCCAGCACAGGGCACTCCAGCAGGTTCCCTTGCAATGACTACTCATGCCAACGTACAGGCTGCTCGAGTCCTGTATACAATGCCTGGTAGGGCAGACATGGACTGTTCACGATTTCTAATTTCTTAAATGCAATGTCTTCTGCAAAGCTCCCAGTACATCTGGGTCTGTGACAAGGCAAGGAAGTGAAATACTATCCAACCAGAACCCACACTGTACTGGGGAGAAGATTCATTCCTTTCAAAGGCAACAGGCAATAATGAAAAGCAGGCAATAATTTACAAATGGAAATAGAAAATGTATTTTTTTTTAATCCTGATATCCAGAGGAAGGGTTATTTTTTTCTAGAATATGACAGAAGTTGGAGGAGGGGAGGTACACAAAAGCAGGGGAGGAGAAACATGAGCTGTTTCAAAAGCTGTGTGGTTGAATGGGGGAACTGATCCAGTGGGCGAGGGATGCTGTCAGCACCCATACCATGACGCGGTCAGGTAAGCTGCCTCTCCTCACAGTGCAAATCCTGGCTCTGCTCCTGAGGTCAAGCTAGGCTGAATGGCTCTCTGTCATCCTGCCTGGGTTACACAAAGCTGCTGCATAAGAGGCCCCTGGTAACTGCATTAGCATCGGGGAAGACAGAGAAAGGTCACGGAGAGCTTTCTCTTGAAGTCATCCAGTCTACGGGACACTTTGAGCTGATCTGAACTGGCACTACCAGTTAGTTCTCTGATTCTTCAGTTAAGGCTTTTTCTTGCTGCTGGTGTTGGAAGAACAGATTTCTGTGAGAGTATCAAATACATGACAACCAGTGGAGAGTTCAGACAAACGGCAGGGATACAGAGCAGGCTGGGTAAGGTATTTTCCTCATTTGGAGCAGCAAAAGAGCTCTTTGTCTTCTCAAGAAGTTTATTTATGGAAAGGCCTGGAGAAGAAAGGAAGGAGAACAGAAGCATCTCAAGTTTGGGAAGAAAATTACTCTTGATGTGACCTACTTTTCTGTGCTAGGAAATGCTGTTTATTACTTATCTGTTGCTCTCACTTTTTAGTATGCATAACAGCCACTTTGCTAATTTTGAAACAATCACCTATTGAAAAAGAAGGGATTTGTATGTTGTCGTGGATGAAAGTATTGACACAGTGACGATTTAGAAAAATAATCTAGATTTATTAATAACTACAACTATTTGTCAATACAAAATAACTCAGAAAAGCGACTTATTCAGGTTCTAAAATGACAATATTCACTCTAACTTACTTAACGGTACCTTAATTTATACACATATGTACATGCGCATACACAAAACAGACATGTACATACAGAAACAAAGGGGTTTGGGTTCAGTAAAATGAACACAAAAGGGACAAGCACACAGGAACAAGGGCAAGGGTACGTACCCCCCCACACACACACACCAATAAACAGGTGAAATAGAAGCTAGCTCAAAGAAAATATCCCTCTCGAGTTTAGAGCAAATACTCACGATGCCTTGGCATTCCTCAACGGGCGACAATTGAGACTCGAGCGGGTGGACTTCGCCCTGGCCTTCCGTCTGGAGCAGACGACACCTGAGACGTGTCCCAGCTCAGGGGAGATGCTGGTCACAGGCCTGCTACGATCCAAGAGAGCTCAAAGGGTCTCTCTGGTGGTCGCACTTTATAGGGTCCAAGATAATTGACTTTTGTCAAATACTCTCTGGTGCCTTCCGGCAGTTGCACAAGAATTTGAATAACATGCAACCCTGTTATTGTTCCATCTGATCACATCCCAGGCATAGGTGTGTCAGGCCATCAGGAGATGATGAGCCATTCTAACCTTTTCCAAGCAACTGGGGGGGGCAGGAGCCAGGGTCATCAAGGTTATCAGTCCGTATCTCCACAGATTGGTGTATGGCTTGGGGAAATGTGGATGGAATCACACCTGGCACCAAGCAGCCCAACAAGGAGCGCAGGGAGGGGTAAGAATTGCACCATCACATATGTGTATAGAGCTTTTCAGACTTGAAGGTCTCGTGTGTTTTCATTGTATTTTTAAATATCTCAAGGTCATGGGGATATGATGAACAAGCGGGACTGAACTGCATTTTATTGTTTGTGGGAGTTCACAGTGTGCACAGCAATTTTCTCCACATGGGTTGGACTATTATGTTGTGTAACACTGAATTAAAGATAGCCCATAGAATGAAAGCAAGATGCATTGCACCTGTATTGTCAGGGTTCTATAATAATAATCAGCCTGCTGAAAAGCACATAATTGCTCTGACCTAGGGGCTTAGTTTTCTGTTTTCCCATCTTTCTGATTATTTTAGGGAGGGTTTGACTTGGTTTTCCTAGTCTGGAGTGTGTTTGCATGAAAGAGAGACAGAGGAAAACCCTGATTTATAACTTTGCAACAGGTCTTAGTAACCTGCTTGGCCTGCACATGCAATGCAGGATGACTGCATGCTGCAAACAGTCTCTCAAGCATCATTTCTTCATTCGTCATTCTGTTCTGTGCTACCAGGCTGGGTTCTGTGGTCCTAGGGCTCTCCTACAGCTATGCCATCAACCACATTGGTGTGTGCTCTTTCACCCATGTCCCTCGGTTGTCTCTACATGTTATTTCATTTGCACAGTCCAGCCTGCAAACCCAGAGACTGGGCACACAACAGAGGAGAGTTTGTGAGGGAAGAAAGGGGTTCAGAGAAGGCATCTCTTCCATGGTACAGCTTTAACCTCCTTTCCTCACAACCACCACAGGAGCACAGGGCAGAAAGCTGAGGGTGGCGGTGTCTCCCTCGTCTGTCTTTTGTTACTGCCTTGCATCTGTCAGGAAGAGTCTTTCCAGTCAGTGCCAAGGTGACAAGAAGGAAGAACTTGGACGGTTTTGTGCTATGAGGGTAAACAGGTCACCAGGGAGAATTTCAGCACCTTGCCATCCACACATGTCCTTCAGGTTTTGGAGTGTGGTCTCCCATGCAGAACTAACCTCTGAGCGGTCCTTCTGGGACATGATGTATTCAGGCAGCATTTTACCTCAGACAGAGCTCAGACTTTGACCATGGGGTGCAGGAGGCTGGGGTAAGCATCCCTCACCAGGACCATTGGGAGCAGATATCAGGACAGCTAAAGCAGTAGGGCCTCCCAGGGAGAAAGGCATTGCAGTACAGGCCTACAGACAGGAGGAAAAATGGGCAGAGGGTCTGGCAGCTCTAGCCTGGGGAGGGCATGGAATATGGTGAGGGTGTGGCATATGCTAGGAAGCAGACCAGTGCTCTGACCCTGCAGGGGCTGAGCCAACAATAAAACGCCTCTCTACCCTTGTCTCAAGAACCTCTAAATTGTAGAAGAGAGATAGCTGGGGACCGTCATGGACCTGTGGGACAAAATCAGCCATGGTGGATTTTTCCACGTTTTTGTTTTAAAAAATGATTTAATTTGTGCAGTAGAAAGATACTTTAAGAGGATCTTTAAAAGTGCCAAGAAGAAACACAGAGCTCAGCTGGAATAAAAAGAAACACTGGTACAACGCAAGGAACCCAGATAATAAATGGGTACAAAGGAATCAGCCTTGAATGGCAGCAGAGCACTTCTTGGGTGCAAAACTGGTGACTGGCTTATTGTTAAAACAGTCCGTATTTCTCGTGGGAAGTAACCATGCAGAGTAGTAACGTTAATGTAAATAGAAATTCTCTCCAGAAATTATTTCTGAGAATGCCAACAGTGTTAAAATAGTAGCTCGCTCTCTCCAAATAGACTGAACTTGAAAATTGATGTAATTCCAGCAATGAGCTGTAACTTTCCTCTGCAGTCACGTTGTTCATTTACCAGGTAAAAAACAAATATTCAGATCTAACACAGTAAGACAAGTAGGAATGAATTTTGCTTTCCGAAAAATGAGATGTCATGGCCAGGCATTCCTGCTACCAGGGAAGATTCGGGGGCACAGAAGAAAGAAGGAGGAAAGATGAGGTTTGGGCAGAAAATCCAGCTTGCTGCCTCTAGAAGATATTGAGGAGATTACCAGGAAGTCCACATATGTTTTTAAAATTTGTTTTTCTTCTTTTAATCCATGCATAACCTTTACTTTTATTGTAAGTAAATGACGTTTAAACTTTCTGAGTGGAGTTCAATTCCCTCTTTACAATAAGCATTTTTCTTTCCCTTTTTGTTTGTGTGTGTTTCCCTGAATTTGTATCTCACTAATTCAAAAGCCAAAGCACCATTACAGTACAACTAGCAACTCAGTTCATATCCTTAAGAATTAATTAATTTTGCAGTAGATCATTTAGATTCTGACTCCTCTTTGGGTACTTTCATTAAGACATAATTGTTTTAAAATTAGAAAGTTTTCAAACAGTTATTCACGAGCTTATCTCAAACATACAAAGAATTACATCACTGATGAGCAGTGTTGCTAATGAGTGCTTTCCCTGTGTTTCCCACGAAGAGTCATGATATCCACTCTAATTTCTCTTCCAGTGTACCCCAGGGTTGAATAGAGTGACATTTTTGCTCTATGGTCCTCCAGAGTGACCCCATGGAGCTGCCAGGAACCAGCCTGAAATCCCACTGACCCTTCCCTAGGCACTAAGAACTGGCTATTTCCAGGTGGCTCATGACTGAAGACAGGGTGAGCACCAGCGGCCATCACTTTCTGTGTCAGCTCTGCTGTGATCAAGGTCGGAGCTGGACTTTAAACACAGAATGTTTCTGAAGTGTTTCACGAAAGCTGACAACTAATACAGCTAAGCTGTTCTTGCATCGGATGTGGTGTGGCTCAGGACAGAATGACCTATAAATAAATCATACCTGGATATTAATTTTCATTATTTTTTAGGCTTTTATTTTGAATAAGCTCTCCTCCGCTTTATACCAACAACTTTGTGATGAAGTACTGCATCTGAATTATTTCATTTCACGCTTGACTTCTTTATATTAATGGTCTTTCATGCACTTATATTTCAGGGGAAGCTAAACAGAAGGCAGTGTAGCAAAGCAAATCTCGCAGACTCATTTGTCAATGTCACTTAAGGTGATGCTGTCTCTGCTGGGTCAGAAAACTGCCCAATGATTTATGACTGCCTGCTGTTTGAAGGAAGCGCTTTTCTCAGGTCACGGGGTCTAAAGCCTAAAGAGACTTTCCAATCACCTGCTCTGACTACTCACATGCTTCATGCGGTCACACATTCCCTTGGGACCCTGAGTCTTTTCTGATTAGAAGGGAAACTCCCAGAAGTGGATCCAAAAGGACAAGGGATCCCACCTTCATTGGAAACTGCAGCTTGTAGCCATTGGTTCTAGCTCTGTGTGTGTTGGACCAAGAGCACACCAGTACCTGATGTTTCTTTTATTCTGTGCAGCTGAAAAACAGCAGTCAAGTAACTGGTAACCCACTGGCCATTTTAGCAAGTGACTCATTACTAAATGATTCTTACTAAGTTATAAAAAGGCTCATAGGCAATCTGTGTTGTACTTTTCCAGTACTGTGCTGGGCAGACTTGCATGTACATGCAGTGCAGTGCAACGGTTAAGGTGGACTTCCTACCTACAAGGTGGGACCTTACAGGGCTGTATCCTGGGTTATAGTACCAGGTGGCATCTTGAAAGAGTCCCAAGCTTAACATCAGGTTTAAGGTTTCATTTGTGTGTTAGTAATACAACTGACTTCAGTACCTTTCTATCCAGTTGAGAATAACTTATTTTTGGAGACAAATAACTCATGAAGGTTTTTGCTGAAGATTAAATGGGCAAGAGAAGATATACTGCAGGTGCCTGAGGCTAGAATTCATCCAGTGACTAGTCTGGAATAAATGGGGAAGGGAACCTTGAGAAGAGGAAAAAAAAATGCTTGCAAGAATAAGAATACCATGCTTTGGAGTTCTTAGTCTGGGAGATGACTGGTCTCTCCTTGATTACCGTAATTTCTGGGGGTAAGAAGCAGCCCTCTAGTACCCTGCGAATAGTGAGTGGAACAAGTGAGATAGCTAGGTGTGGGATGCATTTTGATGTTCTTATCTATGAGAGGAGAGCTGGGACTGGATCTCTTGCAGCGTTATGGTGTTGATAGATGTCTGCAACAAGCCAACAACATGGCTTTGCTGTGTTTGTTTCTCTCAGCTCTGTTGTGCCTGCTAACAAAGCTTTCATGGGGTGCGTGCAGGTGGTGTTGCTCTCTTCTGCTCAGAGTTGGGCAAAGCAAAACTATTTCCTTTCAAGGCCATGCTGCAGAGTTTCCAGGCTTGACAGTAACTAAGATTTGTTGGAAGAAAAGCTCCAGTTAACTTCATCCAGACCTTTATGGCTTCCAATAGCCTTTGGTAGAAAAGACAGAACCAGAAAAGAATGTTGTGGAGAGACCTATGCTCTTAGTTATGCTGGGAACAAGAGACTGAGTTTTCTGGGAAGGCAGCTGCCCGGGTTAGTAAAATCAGGAACACTCTTCTGAGATTTAAGTTTCTCTTCCCACCAAAGGTCACTTCTACACATTTATTCACTTAGTGATATCAATTAGCCAAAATAGAAGTGGATTTGAGCTAGATGCTAAGAACTAAACCCCGCTCGTGTGGTTTACTGACTGTAGTAGAGAGCCTGTTGATTTACCGAAGTGTGGTTAGAAGGAGATCCAAGTCTTTAATGAGGTGCTTTAAAGCAAGGCGTTATTTATGAGGGTCTCATGAGTTGAGAGTGAGGATGCAACCTCCAGGTAGGTAAGAATAGGTGAATAGTTGAAATAAGCTCTGGAATCAGTGGCTTAGTAAGGCACTTGCTCATGCTGGGCTGAGTCCCCAGTTTCACTGCGATTGGGACTGGGACCAGTTGGTCTCAGAGTTTTGCTGGAGACAAGCCCATCTGGAGGGCCAAGGAAACCTTAGCACCTGCCCTCCACCACTCCTTTCCTTGTTTTGCTGATGTTTTGACAGTCAAGTTAGTATCAACCAACAGCTTTGCCTGCCCTGGCTTTTGAGGGGAATGGAAGGATGCTTTCAGAGTGGAAATCCCGTAGGGAAGGGTGTTGGTGTTTTTTATCTGGGCTGGTAAACCGTTCAAGGCTGAAATTGGACTGGACATCTGGATGTGGGGTTATTTATTCAAAATGGAAATCAGCAAAGAAAACTCCATGTATGACTTTCATGCAGACCTTATCAGTCCAGCAACATTATTCATGTTTGTTTCTGTTCCATGGCCTTACAGTCAAGGAAATAGGGTGTTGTACACTTCCAGCGTAAGATACAGTCACTGCTCCTAATAATTTGGCATTTGGATAGGTGATTTTTCAAACACTCCCAATTTCTGGAATGATAAATCTCTCCCAGAATAGGGCTAGACCACTTAGGAATATTTGGATCCATGTAGATCCTATCTATGTGCTTTGTTTAGTGACCATTTCAATCCCTCGGAAGTCCATGAATCCTTGGGGCTGGGGTTGAAAAACACTCCCCCAGACAGAGATGGGGAAGCAATTTGCTTGTGTAACCCAGCCGGGGAGTAGTGAAGTTGCTGGAATGATACTGTATATTAAGAAAACTGAACCTTGTGCAATTTGTCACAATGGTCGCTTTCTGTTACGGTGATTCCTAAATAAACTTGCTTCATAAGTCAGGATTTTGCACTGAACTCTCAGAGGGGCTTATTTTTTCTCATTTATGTGAGATTAAATTATTTCTTGTCTTTCTTGTCATGTCATGGATGGGCACTATAAACAGTACTAATGAAGCTGTCTCTGTTGTCTTGTAGTACCTATGACTGATATCCACCAAGTAAAATTAAGATAGGCTTAAATTAATTTTTAACCTTCTGAATGTTTTGAGACAGTGCAGGTGATTTAATTAAAAATGAGATGTGGATGAGCTGGGACAAGTGCATTTGCTTTCATGGTATATTCAGATTTGGAAATGGACTGTAGGTGTAACGTTGTGGTAGGGCCACTGAATGGCTGCGGGAATATAAGGAAGCAGACAGTGGAGACTGAGACTGACTCTTCTTAGTGCTGCGTTGCATCTGCGATCTGGAAAAGCATTCACATTGCATACTGAAATAGGAAGGAGCACTTGGAGCAGTGCTCTTACCTATGTTGACAGGCTTGCTTTTAACTATGAGGGTGTGACTGTTGAGTAAGGTTTGGTAGCCACAAAAAGCCTTATCTGCACAGAGGTGGTAGCCTCCCTGTGGTATCAGATGAGCTTTCCTAAGGACCTCGTTCCTCGACTTAGGTGCTTATGGGTTATGGTGCTTATGTGTTAGTCATAGGTGCTTGGGTGCTTGTGGGTTAGTCTTGGGCCAAGTTTGATAGGAGGCTGGACTTGCTGTTGCATTGAACCCTCGCTTTTAACTTACCTCTCCTGTCCAGTCCCTGGTGAAAAAGAAAGGGTTGCTCCAGACTTGGTCCTCAAACCATGAGACCTTCCCATGCATAGCTTGGAAGCAGAAAAGCTTGTGATTAATGGCAAGTAGCAGATGTAGTGGATGCTTGGTGTCTTACTGTTTTCACTTCTCAAGAAACCTGTCTCAAGCTTTTCAGATGAATTTTATTCAATCTGCAGAAGGCCTACACAGCTCTGAGGAAGTGCAGTGCATCATTTCATAAGGCCGGTAAGAAGGATCTTTTCCTTCTAATTTTATTTCATAATGATTGATTGACCAAACTCAGGTTTGCTAGAGAACCTTTTTTTTCTTCTTGCTTTGGATCCTAAATTTAGTCCTACAGTGCTTTAGAAATATATAGAGGCCAATCAATAGAAATATCTTGGCAACAGTTTTATAATAAAGAAATAGGCCACTGTTACATTTTTTTCCAGTCTTCCTGTGGAATAAGTGTCATAATTCCTGAAAACTAAATATAGTGACGTGCATTGAATGCTAATGGGCAGATTTCTCTAAGTAAAAATGTTATAGACATCTTCAGAAAGCCTGTAGGGATTCAGTGAGGTTCTTAAAGGTAAGTTGTTGATCACATCTGAAATGCAGACCATTTAAGGAAAGTGGCCAGAAGTAGTCTGTGTATCTTGTATTTCTGTGAATATTTTAAAGGGTGAGAAGTCAGAAATGTTTAAATGGAGTGTCCTGCTTGGGAGAGTGTGGAATACCCCCACTCAAAATAGAATTTATGACTTAAATATCCCTCTTTCCCAAAAACACTCTTATCAGGAACTTGCTTTGATTCTCCATGCTTAATGGGTTTGCAGGAATGACTGAAATCTTATAAACTCTCGAGGCAGGCAACTCAGTTCTTTTCTACAATGCTATTGTTCTTCATCTCTGCTCTCTTAATTAGCACTATTCAGCTAAATACTGTAGCAGTGGTGCCCAGCCTGAGGGGTTTAACAACCTGACCATGAGCTCATGTTGCAAAGGAGCAATCCCACTCTACCAATTTTCCAGTTATGCGAAGGAGGAACTGGCCAGACTATTCAGACTGGGCTCTATAAACTTGTACTAGCCAAAGACAACCTGCAGGAGGGGATGTAAGCAGACCCTGCTACTCAGACACCTTCTGGTATTTTTGGAAGCTGCCAAGCACACCTTTGAAAACAAAACCTAGGGAGGAAGGCATGAGTTCTTGGTAGGCTTTAGTGAGGTTGTTTGCTGCATCATGAGTATCTCTGCTTCAAGCACAGAACAATGATGCTGAGTGAAGGCAATTCTGCCACAGCTTCAAACATACTGGCAAAAAGGCTGACACTGAAGTATTGTGGGCTTTGCCTCATTTTGCACCCTTTGATGTGTGGTATAATTTGTAGTAAATCTGAACATAGGCAGCTGCTAAATCTACATCCAGTTGACTAGAAACAAACTGAAAGCTCTTTCTCAAGTGCAATCATACTATAAAGACGGTGCTATCAACATCGTACTCCCATGTGCAGGCAAGATTTGTTATCTTGTGCTAGTCAGAATACTTAGATCCCTAATGATGTTAGTTAACAAATAGTTAATCTTGTTTTATATCATCCAGCCAGGACAGATTAAAATGCCTCTTGTCTGCCTGTCCCCAGAAGGGCACAAATAAAAGTAAATTCAGACATATTCCTTGCTTTGGGACACGTTCTTGCAAGGATGTAGGATTTTTTTATTTTTTTTTTTATTTTTTTTTTCCCTAAGCTCTGCTGATTGAATTCTTCAGTCTCAACACTTTTTTCAGGTTGGGACGGTGGAGACAGGTAAGTAATTGGTGCCGTTGTATTGGCAGCACAGAGAAATCTTGAGAGAGATAGATGTCCTGTCCCTTGACAGGTCTCACAGGGAGCTGCAGGATTTTCTGCCAGCAGGAATAAGGCCCACCTTTCCCCTGACATCTAGGAGGTGGTGCAATATAGTACTTTGGGAAGGACAGGCCAGTGGCTGGGCTCGGGGGGGATCTAGGAACCTGCAGATTACTCAGGGTTGATTCACCAAAGACTGTGGTTCACCAGCTTCTTCTCCAGTCAGGAAAGCCAAGAATCATCACACCCCACAGCCTTTTTTAATTGTTGTTTGGGGGTGGGGGGTGTTGTTTGGGGTTCTTTTTGTTGGTTTTTTTTTAATCCTATCAGTGAAATTCATCTGGTGCCCAGATGTTTGCTGGCAGAGGTACATAGAACTGCCTAGTAAACAGGAATGGCCAAGAAGTAGCATGTCCACGGGCTATGTGGATCAAGGCAAAGGCTTGACTCCATACTGGCCAGGATCCCAATGCCCTAGGGGAGCTCTCAGTGAGCAGACCTGTTCCTCAGTCCTTTGTTCAATGGCTGTTTAAATATCACTTTCCACTGGACTGATGAGAGGTATCAGCTGCTCCTGAGTCTTCAGGAGATGTCCTAGTATATGCCTCACAGTACCAGTGAAAAGCTAAAGTAGTGCAGGATAGTCCATGCACTGGAGGTTGAGGTGAGTGCTAACAGGATCCCTTTGGCTCAGCTGCAGCAAGATAAAATCTTGCTGAACTTCCCAGAGCAAACCTTCTCATCCTGCATGTGCAGAGGAGAAGCACTACCCCTGTCCTCTGAAGACCACCTCTTGCTCCTCTGGTCTGTCTCCCATCCTCTGCAAGGCCTCCTCCCCCAAGGACCAGAGCAAGCACAGCAAAGGCAGGCTGCAGGCAAGGCAATGAATTGGTGCATGGGGAGTGGGGAGCATTCTATCAGTTCAGTTGGACTAGTGAGCTAGTCCTGATAGCTCTCTCTTCAGAAAGTACACATTTGCAAAATTAGCTCTTGAGGAAAAGCAGGACAGCAATTTTAAGTGCCCTAAGAGACTTTTACAAGCACAAGTTGTGTTTGCACATCCAAAGCTGCAGATGTTTTGATGATCTTCAGATTAATTGAAGGATGTTTCAGTCTGATTTAGTTTCTTCATTGCCCCGATGACAAATTGCATATCTCTGTGATATGGGTGGGTACCTTTATGAACTTAATCCTAACTACCACTAAGTAGGTGTGGGCAGTAATAGGGCCTAGCCCTTACCTCAGGGGGGCCAAGTAATCAGGACTTCACTGACTGGGAGTGGGGGTGATAAAATCATACTATTTTGGGGCTGGGAAAGCGGACTTCTCAGGAGATTTGTCCTGTCAAAAGCCTGGGGCTAAAGCCAGATCCTGTCTATAAGCTTAATTGCCAGCTCGTCAGTTCTGTGAAAAACAACCATAGAGCTGTCATGAATCCAGGCCATTTTGGGGACTGTGGGCGAGTGTGGAGCAGGGGTCCTTGTATGATTCTTATCTTAAATACACTGTGTCAGGTACGGCTGGCATCAGGACAAACACAGAATACAAACCCAGGCATTGCAAACCCCTATGGACCCAAACGGCTGTTGTGCACTGCAACAGCTTCTTCCACGCAGTCCTGCAGAAAGGATGCTTTTAAAGCACACATGGACTCTGATATTCCCAACTTCTAGGTGACCCCTTGGGGAACTTACAGAGAACAGGGTTTTGGGAAGGTTGTAGAAAACAGATCTGAATATTTTTGGTGGTAGAACAGCAGGGAGTAGAAGATAACACAGAGCTGGTTCAGTGTTGAGGTAGGTGCTCTAGTTGGAGGCTTTAAAATGGTGTTCTGAAATCTGGGAGGAGCCAAGTTCTCTGCTCTGAGGAAGGCTTGTTCCCATCACAGCTCTCTGATTCTTCTGGTGCTCACTTCTGTGCAGGTGTTCAGCATAAGTCTGGGAAAGCTGTGGTGGTATGGGACTTCTGATCATAATGTGCTACATAATCTGTGTTGTAAATTGGTTTCCAGTTCTGGATGCTCCTTTCTCAAATCACGCTGATGGTAAGTAGAGCAGTTGCATGTCCTGATTCCTGACTGATTTAGTATGAACAGCGTTAAAAAAAAAAAAAAAAAAAAAAGGTTCTAATGTTAGGCAGTTGAATATTCTTCATACAAAACTCCTTCTAGAGAGTCTTTCAGAATTTAGATAATTTCTTAACAAGAACTATGTCACTTCACAATGTGCTGTGTGAGTCTAGCATGTATCAGAATACATAATACTCATTCCAGCTGCAGGGCACTATGGTGACAAGGAATATTAAGATTTTTTAAAAAAAATCCTTGATTAAAAATAACACTTATTGCAAGATCAAGAATTTCAGTGCTAGAAGGAGATCAGATCTTGGCCTTTGTTGAATTACCTAATTAACCTACGCTCCAACATTTTCCAGTCTTTCCAATGTGATGGAAAATGTTTTGCAAACTTGAAGGATTGTGGAAGAGAAATACTGGGCTTTCCAATCCAATTCTGTAATAGGGACAAGTAATGAAGGAGAATCAGAAGAATGTTGTGGAATATTTGTGTTAGAATTCGCCAGGCTTGGGCCCTTTCTCAAATTTGCTGCAATTGCATGAAATAGTTGAAGATGAAAAATGAGGTTGTCAGCCAAGACCCAAGTGCCCTGTCACATTGCAACCACTACAATAGGTAAATAAACTTTGTATTAAATATGAAAGTGCAGTTTAACAGAGGACAGGAATACTCTAACAGCTGGAGTGAAGTCCCTGACAAAGGAATTGCTAATTTTTCTTTTAACTGTATTTTTGTTATTCCCCACAGAAAAATGTACGCATAGGCTTCTGATGCTATCAGCTGGAGTATCACTATGTGGAGCCTCAGATGAACATGCTGAAAAGGGGGAAGCTGTGCGTCTTAGCCATAGTCATAGAATCGTAGAATCACAGAATGGTTTGGGGTGGAAGAGACCTTAAAGACCATCCAGTCCCACCCCCCTGCCATGGGCAGGGACACCTTGCACTAGCCCAGGTTGCTCAAAGCCCCGTCCAGCCTGGCCTGGAACACTGCCAGGGAGGGGGCAGCCACAGCTGCTCTGGGCAACCTCTGCCACTGTCTCACCACCCTCACGGGAAAGAATTTCTTCCTTATCTCTAATCTAAATCTCCCCTCTGTCAGTTTAAAACCGTTACACCTCATCCTATCCCTAAACCCCTGATAAAGAGTCCCTCCCCACCTTTCCTGTAGCTCCTTTAAGTATTGGAAGGTTGCTATGAGATCTCCCTGGAGCCTTCTCCAGGCTGAACACCCCCAACTCTCTCAGCCTGTCCTCATTAGGGAAGTGCCCCAGCTCCCAATCACCTTCTTGGCCTCCTCTGCACCTGCTCAAGCAGGTCCATGTCTTACGCTGGGGCCTTTGGAACTGAACACAGGACTCCAGGTGGGGTCTTACAAGAGTGGAATAGAGGGGGAGAATCCCCTCTGTCAACCCGCTGACCACATTTTTCTTGATGCAGCCCAGGACGTGGTTAGCTTTCTGGGCTGTGAGCGCACATTGCTGGCTCATAGTCAGTTTTCCATCCACTACTACCCCCAAGTCCTTCTCCACGGGGAGGGCTGTTCTGAATCCACTCATCCCCAGGGGTACCCTCATACCCAGGGGTACTCGAGCCAGTATGTTGCTAGAAGCAAGCATTGTGTTTTCCAGCAGTGGCTCAGAGGGCTATAAAGATTAATGGGCTAGTGTTAACTAGCACAGCTCCCTAGCTTTAGCAGTACTATGTTTGAGACTGGTTTCCTAAAGAAAGAAATCTTGCATGATCATTACGTCTGTCTGGTCTTTCTTCCATTCCAAATAATTCCTGACCCTGGTTGACAAACTTGATTCATCTGATAAATTAGCCGTGTTCCCAGAGTTAATGAATTTCCTACAAATAGTGGGGAAATTACTGGCCAAAAAACCCCTGATTGACTCAGCAGTTTAGTGCTGTGTTAAGTCAACTGGCCCAGATCAGCATCAAGGCAAGCTGCAGGCTGTGCCCTCTCCAGCTGAAATGGGAGATCAGCTACAAAAGGCTTGTGAGACAAAGAGAGAAGCTGGCAGTATTACAGTGGGGAAAAGTAGAAAAGAAAAAGTTAAAGGATGCAAATGTGCTGGAATTAATTCCACTAATTGGCAAATTGGATTGTTAAAGAACTAGAAAAGGAAGGAAAAAATTCCCTGTAAATGTTGTGTCTTTCCTGTTGCTGCATTGTCCAAATACCTTCTAGTCCTGTGTGAAGTTGTACAGCTAGCTTGTGTGACTTGTTCTGTCTTCAAGTATGTCCTTTCCACCTGCTGTCTCAGGCCAGCCTGCTCCCTGTGTTCCTGGTACACGAGCTGAAAAAAGCTGATGTCCACATTAGGCGGCCTGGTGGGAGAAAGATGAATCCATGGTGACAGCAAGGGCAGTCCAGAAATGCAACTGCACAACTTCAACTTGATTCATTGTTTTGGTGATGGTTGAAGCTTGTCTTGTTCAGGGGCTCTGAGTTGTGCATTCAGCTTGAGTGGAGCTTCTCCTCTGCAACTATCCATTCACACCAGGACCCATGCCAAGTGCCACCAGAGATGATGCAAACACAGTAGAAACTTGGACCTATAGAAGAGCGCACCCATGCTCTTTCACAGAGCATCCAAATTCTGTTAAAATGAACTTGTGCTGAAGGACCATGTCATGGAGAGAAGGGTCTGAAGAGGTGATCTGGCAGTGTCTGTCAAAATCAGTGAAGCCCTGCTGGGACAAAGGTGCGGATGCTCTAGATGTGTGATGCTCTAGATGCTCTTTATCCCCCACCCCCACCCCCCCCCAAAAAAAAAAAAAAAAAAAAAAAAGGGGGATGCCTGTGAATACCTTCTAGACGCTGTTTATCAGCAGTGAGACAGAGCTTGGATCCACATGGGTTAAAAGGCCACACGGTCACTACAAGTTCCAGAGAAGACAGATACACTGCAGGACCCCCTGTGGCAAACACAGCAGCTGCTTGGTGCATGGAGTCTTGGCACAGTCATCTTCGCTGTCCCCGATAGATATATGCATGTATGTAGCTGAGAAGGATGTTGGGAGTCTGCCCAGAGCTGAACTTGGCCTGGTTACGCTCTGTAAGGTAGGTACACACTGAACTAGGCAAGAGAGCAGTGGCAATTTACCCAGCAGTAAGTGCTTAGGTATTTGGGACCTCTACCTGTGCAGAGCTAGAGGGGACCATGAAGGCATCATTAGAGTCAGGAGGGTAACCCCTCTTCTGGGGGTCGTTTCCCAGCAGGAGACGGGGGGGGGGGGGGCATATGATAACATGAAGATGTGCCTAGGAGGCCATATGGAAGGAAAAGTGACACAGCAACTGGGAGGGATGTGGCTGGAAATGCAAAGTAAGGCACAAGGCATGGTGGCGGATCTGCTTCATTGCTCTCAAATCCTGGTCACTTCTGTTGCTTTTTTGTTGTGGGATGCCACAGGAGTTTGCCAGCCTTGAGGCACAGTGGAGTAGGAGGATGACTCATACCTAAAGTATGATTAAGTTTTGAATTAAAAATTTAAGTCGCAGTTGGACATTTGGATTAAAAAACCCCAGAAACTGTTTCAAACTGTATTGGGTCTGGCTGAACTGGAATCGGTTTTCCCCTATAGCAGCCCTCACGGTGCTGTGGTTTATGCTGGGAGCTGCAGGGTGTTGGTAGCACCCTGGTGTTGTGGCTGCTGCTGAGCAGTGCTTACACAGCACCAAGGCTCTTTCTGATATTTTCCCCAGTGGGACGGGGTGGGCAAGATCTTGGGAGGGGACACAGCCAGGACAGCTGACCCAAACCGACCAAAGGGATATTCCATACCCTATGACGTCTGCTCAGTATAAAGCTGGGAGAAAGGAGGAAGGGGGTGGGGTCACCCTTGGTCCTCCGAGGCAACTACTACGCGTATTGGAGCCCTGCTTCCTGAGAAGGCCCGACATCGCCTCTTCATGGGAAGTAGAGAATAAATCTATTTGCTTTTGCTTCCGCGCGCGGACTTTTGCTTTGCTTTGCTTATATTAAAACTGCTTTTGTTTCACCCACAAGGGTTCGTTTATCTTCTTTCCCCTCTTTACCCTGTTGAGAAAACAAAGGGAAGGGGGGGGGGGGGGGGGGGGGAAGTGATAGAGCGACTTGGTGGATACCTGGCATTTAGCCAGAGTCAAACCATCACAGTTTATTCTGGCGCCCAACGTGGGGCAAAACAATGGCAGTTTTATATTAAATGTGCTGTAGCTATAGTAGTTATTAAGCAACAAGCTCTTGTGCTGGTCACGGGCTTGTTTATTGCGCTGCTTATCTTTATTTTGTTAAGCTCAGGAACATGCTGCAAGGAATCGGGAACATCATGAGTGGTTTTATTTTGCAGGCTCCCGAGGTACTTAGTCATCCTTATGTTAGTTCATTGATACTCTTTATTAATGCTGTTCGCCTGTTGTGGGTTGTGTGGAGCTCGGTATGCTCTTGGTGTAAGAGAACGCAAATTTTGAGTGAATCGGTGCCAAAATGTGCTCTGAGGCGGCCTGTTCCTGGGTGGCAGGGAGAGTGGAAGGAGATGGGCAGATTCCTAGGACGGTTATCACCTCCTGTAGCCTGGGATCTCACCCCTGAACAGGCAAGCAACCCCACAAAATTGACACATCACCTGATAGAGGGGTGTCTTGCCTATCCCAATGAGAATCAGCAACTTCTAGCACTTCACTGGGGCCTGGCCTGTGCTTATCGAGCTGCAGTTCAGCACTCTCAAAGGGCTGTGGTTGACATGGGAACTCAAACTATAACAACAACAGAGATTGCCCCAGTAGTAAAAAAGAAACAATGGACAAGGAGAACAACAGGCCCATACCCTCGATTAATAAGGGAGGAGAAAGAGGAGGAAGAAGCTGGTCCTTCAGCAAAGGTATCAGAAGAGGGAATAACAGAACTGAAACAGGAGGCAGAAACTACCCGGTCCCTGACGTCATCAGAACTGCGAGATCTGCGGAAAGACTACTGCCGCCAGCCGGGTGAGCGGATCGCTGCCTGGCTGCTGCGATGCTGGGATAATGGGGCAGATGCTCAACAGCTAGAAGGTAAGGAAGCCCAACAGCTGGGTTCCCTTGCTAGAAATCGAGGAATTGAAAGGGGAATTGGAAAAGAGACAGCAATTTGCAGTCTGTGGAGACGGCTCCTTTCAAGTGTTAAAGCAAGGTATCCTTTTAAGGAAGATCTTATGGACCACACCCCAGGGAAGTGGGCTACTGCAGATGAAGGTGTCCAGTACCTGAGAGAATTAGCAGTGATGGAAGTCATCTATGGTGATCCAGATAATGATGAAGCCCCTAAAAATCCAGAGGATGTCCCATGCACACGGGCCATGTGGAGGAAGGTGATTAAAGGTGCGCCATCCTCGTATTCTGCCGGCTTGGCCGCAATGTACTACCCAGAAATGGATGCAGGAGGAGGACTAAGATGTACGCCAACTGTGGAGGCAGTCTCTTCCTGGCTTCAGAACTTTGAAGAGAGTCTTGGTACCTCCTCATGTCTACGGGCGAGTGCCCTGGATGTTAGGAGCTCCCCAAGAAATCATTTCTCTTCTGTCCCAGTCAGGGGGAAAGGAAAGCCAAGGCGCATGACACGTGGCGAACTCTGGTTCTTCCTGCGCGACCAGGGGGAGGACATGAGGAAGTGGGATGGTCAACCCACCTTTAAGTTGGAAGCACGTGTACATGAATTGCGAGGAAAGACCCCTGCCAACAAGAAGACATCTAAGAAGGTTGTTAATGTAGCTGGTGTAAAACCACAAGGAAGTAACCAGCGATCTCCCAGATACAGAAAGACTGAGATCACCTCCCTTGATCCTGAAGAAGGAACCTCCGGCCTGGCACGGCAAGAGTCAGTGAGTACTCCGACCAAGAACAGGAATAGAGGGCCCCTGCCTCCAGCCAGGAGGAGGAAAGGGATGATCGGGTGTGTTGGACAGTGTGGATTCGATGGCCTGGCACATCAAATCCACAGAAGTACCAGGCTTTAATTGACACCGGGGCACAATGTACACTAATGCCGTCAAGTTATAGAGGGGCAGAACCTATCTGGATCTCAGGAGTGACAGGGGGCTGTCAAGAACTATCAGTATTGGAGGCCGAGGTTAGCTTGACTGGGGACAAGTGGGAAAAACATCCCATTGTAACTGGCCCAGAAGCCCCTTGCATCTTGGGCATTGACTATCTCAAGAGGGGATACTTCAAAGACCCAAAAGGATACCGATGGGCTTTTGGTGTGGCCAGTGTGAATACAGAAAAGGTAAAACAGTTGTCTAATCTGCCTGGCCTCTCAGAAGATCCTTTTGTTGTGGGACTGTTGCAAGTTGAAGAACAACAGGTGCCAATTGCTATGAGGACCGTGCACCGACGGCAGTATCGTACAAACCGAGACTCTCTGGCTCCCATCCAAGAACTGATTCGTCAACTGGAGAACCAAGGTGTCATCAGTAAGACACATTTGCCTTTTAATAGCCCAATATGGCCAGTGCGGAAGTCTGACGGAGGGTGGAGGTTAACAGTAGACTATCGTGGCCTGAATGAAGTGACGCCACCACGGAGTGCTGCTGTACCAGACACGTTAGAGCTCCAGTATGAACTGGAGTCAAAGGCAGCCAAGTGGTACGCCACAATTGACATTGCCAATGCATTCTTTTCAATTCCTTTGGCAGAAGAGTGCAGGCCACAGTTTGCTTTCACGTGGAGGCGTGTCCAGTATACCTGGAATCGACTGCCCCAGGGGTGGAAGCACAGCCCCACTATTTGTCATGGACTAATTCAAACTGCACTGGAAAAGGGTGATGCCCCTGAACATCTACAATACATTGATGACATCATTGTGTGGGGCAATGAGGCAGAAGAAGTGTTCAAGAAAGGACAAAGAGTAATTGATATTCTTCTGAGAGCTGGGTTTGCCATAAAGAAAAGCAAGGTCAAGGGACCAGCATGAGAAATTCAGTTCTTGGGAATAAAATGGCAAGATGGACGCCGTCATGTGCCATTGGATGTTGTCAACAAGATAGCAACTATGTCTCCACCGACCAACAAGAAGGAAACACAAGCTTTCCTAGGACTTGTGGGATTTTGGAGGATGCATATTCCAGGTTACAGTCAGCTTGTGAGCTCTCTCTATCAAGTGACCCGAAAGAAGAACAATTTTCAGTGGGGTCCTGAGCAGCAACAAGCCTTTGAGCACATCAAACAAGAGATAGCTCGAGCGGTAGCTCTTGGGCCTGTTCGGACAGGACCAGCTGTGCAAAATATACTTTACACATCAACTGGGGAGCACGGACTCACATGGAGCCTCTGGCAGAAGATACCAGGTGAAACTCGAGGTCGACCATTAGGATTTTGGAGCCGGGGATATCGAGGATCAGAAGCCCACTACACTCCGACTGAAAAGGAGATACTGGCAGCATATGAGGGGATTCGAGCTGCTTCAGAAGTTGTTGGTACAGAAGCACAGCTCCTCTTGGCACCACGGCTGCCTGTATTACATTGGATGTTCAAAGGAAACATCCCTTCCACACACCATGCAACCAGTGCTACCTGGAGTAAATGGGTCGCGTTAATCACGCAACGGGCTCGACTGGGGAAACCCAACCATCCAGGGATCCTGGAAGAGATCATGGACTGGCCAGAAGGTAGAGATTTTGGAGTGCGGCCTGAGGAGGTGGCTCGTGCCCAAGAGGCACCGCCATATAACGAGTTACCAGAAGATGAGAGGCGTTATGCTCTCTTTACTGATGGATCCTGTCGTGTGGTAGGAAGCCATCGGAAGTGGAAAGCTGCTGTGTGGAGTCCCACAAGACAAGTTGTTGAGGCCACTGAAGGAGAAGGAGAGTCAAGTCAGTTCGCAGAAGTAAAAGCGATCCAACTTGCCCTAAAGATTGCTGAACGGGAAAAGTGGCCAGTATTATATCTCTACACGGACTCCTGGATGGTGGCTAACGCCCTGTGGGGGTGGCTACAGGAGTGGAAGAACCCATCTGGGCTGCTGCATTGTGGCAGGACATCGCTGCCCGAGTGGAAAACGTGGCTCTAAAGGTGCGTCATGTAGATGCTCATGTGCCCAAAAGGCGTGCCACTGAAGAACATCAAAACAATGAGCAAGCAGACAAAGCTGCCAAAATTGAAGTAGCTCGGCTGGACCTGGACTGGGAGCGAAAGGGTGAGCTGTTTGTAGCTCGATGGGCCCATTGAAACATCAGGGCATCTTGGCAGAGATGCAACGTACAGATGGGCTCGTGATCGAGGGGTGGACCTGACCATGGAGGCCATCTCACAGGTCACTCACGAATGTGAAACATGTGCTGCAATCAAGCGAGCCACACGAGTAAAGTCTCCCTGGAACAGAGGGCGATGGCTGAGTTTTCAATACGGTGAGGCCTGGCAGATTGACTATATTGGACCACTGCCACGAACACGCCAAGGCAAGCGCTACATACTCACCATGGTAGAAGCAACTACGGGTTGGCTAGAAACGTACCCTGTAAATCATGCCACTGCCCGAAATACCATCTTGGGTCTTGAAAGGCAAATTTTATGGCGACATGGTACTCCTGAAAGAATCGAGTCAGACAACGGGACCCATTTTCGAAATAATCTTATAAACTCCTGGGCAAAGAAACATGGCATTGAGTGGGTGTATCACATCCCTTATTACCCACAAGCGTCTGGAAAAGATTGAAAGATATAATGGACTGTTGAAGACTATGTTGAGAGCATTGGACAATGGGGGATGGAAGCATTGGGATATAAATTTAGCAGAAGCCACTTGGCTAATTAAGTAAGTCCTTCTGACCAAACACTGTTAAAATTTGGTTATTGTATGGATATGTGTTATAGGGAGAAAATGCAGAGAAATTACAACACTTCAGTTTGGTAGATAAGACTAACATCAAAGCTATGCAAGTTCAGATTGGATGCTAAACACACATCTTTCATACTGAGTAACTGTTGGAGTAAAGCATCCTCCAAAAACTCCTTCAGCTCTTGATGTCTTTGAATTACAACTAGGTACCTTCCTTCTGGCAAGTTATTTGTTTTAGCACAGGCACAGTTGGATGATGGCCTGTGGTTTGTTATAGAAAAGGTCAAACTTGATGATCTCTCCATCGGTTCTGGAATCAAATCTTATGGATAAATAAGACTCTTCCTTCAAGTTTTGTTTGCAAGTAAAAAATCTTTAGCGTTAACTAGCATTAGTCTCTTCCCTTTTAGTCTCTTCCTCCTGGCATTTTCATGAAAGATTAATATCTGCTTTTATGAACAGTATTAAAATAGGGCTGTTAGCATCCTCAGTGATAGCCATCTTTTAAAATTAAACCTACAAAATACTAAAATTTTCCTTGAGAAGTAAAAGGAGCAAATAAAGAGCTGCATCCATACTGACCACCGGTTGTATTCAACAGCAATTTTACTACTCGGCTGTTGTTCTATTTTCTGTCAAAGAGATTTTTATTGTGTGAGTATGCATATCGTGAGGCTGCCGTACAACGTGGGGGCACAAAACTTTGTAGCAGGTAACCAGTAAGGCAAGCCAACAAAATGTACCTTTCTGCAATGAAAAACACACATGGTGAGGTTCAAGGGAATTTCAGTTAAGATGGGTATTGCCAAGGAATATATATGACATGGGACACACTGGAAGTTACTGGAAAACTACCAAAAAGATTGACTTGTGTTGAAGTTTTATTAAGTGTGAACAGGCCCGTGTTGAAGTCTGTTTGAAAAGCTAGGCCATATGCTGGGCACTGTCAAATCTCAGACTGGTAATCTCTGTTTCATTATAGCAGGTGAGGCTTTCAAAAGATCTCCAGGATTAGGCAATGGGTCCCTCCTGAAAGTAATAGCCAGCATACCCAAATAGCTCAGACCTCCTCTGCAAGGGTGGTTTAGCCCTTTCTCTCAATCTTCTCCACTCAATCTATTATTCCAGCCAGGCAACTCTTAACCTTTTTGAAAAAATTCGCTACACCCAGTCACAGGTACTAACATACTTACCGACAACATGGGAATGTGTGTACAAGAGTGAGGGATGCTAAGTGGTCGGTTTGACATTTGTTGTCTGTCTGGGGTACCTTCGTCTGACCTCCCATGAGTCTATAGGGTGCTATCACTCAGGTTATCACTTCCAGGTCTAGAATAAACCTAGTTTGGAGGGGGAAACTGCCTATTCTTGGGGTCTTGGGCATGCACCCTTCTGCATAAATAGTACTTTTCAAGTGGAGTTGGAGATAAATGCTCTCTGATGATTTGAACAGATCTGAGCTCTCCATCTGAGTCTTGTGGGGAGGTTGCGGGCATGAGTGTAACCGCTTGTTTGGGCTCTGTCACCCAGGCATTCAGTTTGAATCTCAAATTCCAAAGCACTGCTGATTACTTACACTCTCAGCATGGGTGCTTTCGCTTTGGGGGATTAAGTGAAATGTCATTTCTAGAAATTGAGGGGAGAAGGGTGTTAAATGTCTCTCTAAGGCATCAATCATTGAGGCCTGTTGTTACCAGAGCATGTGAGTGTGGTATATTAGTACTGACAGGGGCTTTTAAAATGCTTTCCTGCCCAGCTAATCGTCACTCTATGCTTGCTCTTAAGACTATTGTTGCACAAGGCCCATAATGCTTAGACTGATTTTTAAACAAAACAGCTGGAAGTGACACACGGGGACAAATTCCTTAAAATTATCGATGCAATTATGGTGGAGTTGCTGCCTGCACACTGAATATATCCCTCTTGCTCTGAATGATCGTGGTATTTGTGCTGGAGGATTGGAGCCGAAGTTGTAATTGCTGCCTCGCTTCTCTTTCTTTCCTGAGGTGGGCTGGGAAAGGAAGGCGTGCTGAGTTAGGCAGGACACATTTTTGTGTGTGCTTCTCAGTCTGGATGATTTCCTCTTTCAGCTCAAAGTTATGTGTCCTGACTGTTCTTCAAAGTTTCTTAGGATAACTGAATTTACCCTGTTGCATCAAAGCAATGAACTCAAGCTGACTCCTTCAAACAGCCTGCACCTTTGGTAGGGAGAATTACATTCAGGCTGTCTTGTGCCATGTTTAGGAGTGAGGTATTATTCTCAAAATAGGGGCATGGAGTTAAATATAAAATCATAGAGTCGTGCAAGGCTGTTTTGAAAAGATTGTGCTGTCAGCTGCGCAGGAAGCTTTCTTGTTTCACACAGAGGCAATGCAGCAATAAGGGGTTTTTTTCTTATTATGCACAGTGGGTTAGCTTTATTGTTATACACTGCTTACTAATTCCATTGAGTTATTCTCCTCCTTATTCATCTGTTGGAGGAAGGATGCTTGGAAAGGAAGCTAACGTCTCTTTAAATGTTCATATCCTCATTGCTAGCTTGGATGGCACCTCTTGCCATGCAAAAAGTGAGCCATGTTTTGTAGGGTATATCTGTTGCAAAGGAGGGAGAAATCCCAAGCCCTCTGGCAATCTCTGCTGTTGCAGTGAAGTACCTTGCCATTGTCTGAGCACAACCAATGTTCTGCCCTCTCTTCTGATGTCTCTCATGTACCTCAATTCTTCCCTGTTTGTCTGAGATGCCCTTAGAACTCTGCTTCTTGATTTCCTTGCCTGCTGCCATTCTGCTCTCTCATTGCTCCTCTGGTATGGAGAATATTTCTCTCTCTGCTTTCCCATGTCCTTTAACTGCTTCTCTCTTTTCCTCTGTCTGTGCCTCTGTTGATGAAGATCCATATAGACCTGTCCTGTACACCTTTCTCTCTAGCTGCGCATCTTCACCTTCAGTTTGTTCCAACCAGCGGTCTCTATCTGTTGTCCCTTATTTCATACACATTTCTATTTGTGTCCATTTAAAACACACAGTAATTCCAACTGACTCTTGCATGAGGCCCCTCCACAAGCATCTCCAAAGCTACTTAAGTGACTTCCATCGATCAGACTGCTCCAGTGAACATCTCGGTCACAGCAGCTACAGAAAAAACTTGGTTTTGGTCTGTGATTCTTTTGCTTGCTCTTGTTGAAGAAGAAACGAACAGTTTGCAGGAGTCTGTGTGCTGTGCTATGTGCCATGTATTAATGGAGTATTTAATGAGTGTTAAGGGGCTTGAGTTGAGGCTCAGAAGTTTCTCCAGGGTTACATGAGTTGCCTGAATCATGTGCAATAGATGAATCAAAACGCTGTCTGCAAGCTGGCTTAACCCATTTATATATTACAAGGATACATATGTGAAGCCAAAGGAGTCGGAATGTAGTTACAGCCTGAACATACCATATAAGCAGGTACTAAACACATTTCAGAGAACTGAGATGTATGATTTAGGTAGCCAACAGTCTTGGCATCATCTACAGGATAGCTATATCAGCTCTAGTACTGTTTGATCAGCAAAATATTGCTGCTTCTTAGGTTCCCCAAATAAAAAGAAATCTGCACGACAACTCTACAGCCTGATAGGCCCAGGCTTTAAATTCTTTGGGCTTGGGACTGCTTCTCTGAATTGATTAGTGTTCAGTACTATGTTGTTCTGAATTCCCTCTTGCCTAGTTAAATTCAGCTCCTAAGACTTTACCACCCCTTCTTTGTTGAGATGGGAAGGATCTTTTATTCTTCCTCAGCTAGATACAACTCTTTTCTCCTCCTCATGGATGTTCTAGCAATGCAAATAACCCATGTTAGCATGGGCTGCAGAGTGCAAAAACTTTAGAGAAACCCCATCAGACAAACTGGTGGAAATTGTTAGTTAGGGTCGTTACACAGTTCATGGCTGTAGAGGCCAGCTTAACGAGCTTCTTGGAAGTCTGTGCAAAAATATTGAGCCACCTAGAATCATGGTGTTATAATCAGACAAAGCCAATTTTTATAAAAATATATACTTTTATTTGGGTTCAATCAATTTAGGGTGGGAAGCAATAGGCAAAGCAGCGCTGGGTGCATGGAGAGCCACAACTCTGCCACACGCACACCGAGTTCCAAAAAGCAGCGTTGTTTATACTCTTGTGCCATCGTCTTTAACCAATCTCCTCCCATCAGATAGTTGTCCTGCTCTTTTCCGTTGGTCATTTGGGTTGCTGGGGTGCATGTCCTCCTCCAATTGGGTCTTTTACAAGTCTCGAAGCCTTGGTCTCCTGGCGCGTTTTTCTCCTATTGGATCTTTTAAAAGCCCCATGATCTCATCCTTTTGGCGGGCTTTTCTTCAAACAGCAGTTACATGTCAGCTCTAGGTGGGGTTTCTGAGACAGGGTTACACTGTTCCAATCCGAATGGCCCACTTTACATTTAATTGTTTAACATTTACAGATCATTCAAGGGTATCCTACACTCCTTGCCCAACCTAGCAAATTAGTTACAATAGTTTATTACAGCACCTGCCCTGCTTAACTTAGCAAATTAGTTACCATAGTTTATTACAGTCCCCCCCCCCCTTTTTTTTTTTAAATACCCTAATTTGCTAGTTAAGCTTAAAAATAGCTTCTCTAGCAGCCCCTAAAAAGGTGGTATCTTCTAATTCAGTCTCTAATCGGTGTTCTTCTTGTTGGGTTAAATCAGTATATTGTTGCCTTAACATTATGAGTTGGACAGCTTCAATCCTGTTCTTAACAAGGTTAATTAATTTGTTCAAGATACAAAGTCCAAAAGTGAGAATTAATAACAAAATAATCAGGGATCCAATTAAGGTTGGTTTTATCTCCTAAAGGACTGAAAACTTCATTCAAAATTATAATTTATCTGTATATTGCAATACTAGGATCCCATATCATTTTTCCATACACAGGTTCGATTATAAAAGCTGTTTCCATATAATTTAGCGTATTCAGTTTTATTTTTATCTGACCAAAATCCTTTGAATCCTTTGCTATATCCCTGTTCATTAAGCCATAACCATATATAAATACCTCTGTCTTTGTTGATCGATTTATGTGTAAGTGTCCACTGGCACTTACTCTCCCCTACGTCAGTTCCTCCTTTCTGAGTTTGGTTCACACAAAATCTGCCCTGATTTGGAAACTGGATTGGCCATGTTCCCTTTTCTTCCCAGGTAGTATTGTTAATATCACTGTAATTACTCACAATCTGCGATGGAGTAAGGGGTACAGAGACCCACGGCCAGCTGAACAGTCCTACAGGTCCTCCACAGACCCAACAGTGGCTTAGGTTTAAAGTTCTGCTTATTGTCTTGGCTAATAAAACAAATTTGTTATCTTTAAGGGGACCATATGGAGTACTTCGACTTTCTGTATTCATTACAGGGCTGATACATATAATTAGGAGAAAAAGGAAACCACTATAGTGAAGTCCGGTATGGCACATTTTTCTGTTTGTCCCTAGACCCATTGGGTTGCTGCCAACGGTCGGGTGTTTATCTTCTTAACAGCAAAAATGGAGGCCAACCCGGTCTTGCTCTCACTTTGAATTTATTTTTAGTCGTCTTCTCCTTTTTGTAACTCTTGTTCAATTTCTTATTCAACTATATACAATGGCTTATACACTTATTTATAAAGCAGACACCACAACTTATTATAACAAACATTCAGGATTTTACAAAACTTCATAACAAATACCTTAAATTTTCTTGTTACCAATACAGAGTCCTTCTAATTATTCAGTTAGTCTTAATGAGTCCATCCCTCTGTTGATTCCGCTGCATTTGAAGCTTTAGGTCTCCCGGCATTGATTCAATCTTCCACTGAGGCTTTTCTGTAACAGGTCCTTTTACCCTGGAAACTTGAGTCCATCCTCTCTCAGTTCTTATAGCAGATTTTGTGGTTACTAGTACTAGGAATGGTCCTTCTTATCCATGAGATAAGCTTTCCTCCTTCCAGGTTTTAAACATTACTTCACCTCCAGGTTGTATTTTGTGTACTGCAAATCCTAAAGGAGTTGTCTGGGCTAATATGATCCGAATTAAATGCTCTTAGAATTCCAAATCGTGGTATAATTTGTTCCAGTACTATATTTATATCTCCCAACTTCTGGTGGTTCTGTGAAATCTATCTGGACCCTCTCAAAAGGTTGATAAGCTGTTTTCCTTCCACCAGCTGCAGTCTGTCTCATAGTTCTTTTATTAATCTTTTAACATGTTAAACAACCGTATTTTCAATTTCATATATTCCAATGCAGCCAAAATATCTCAAGAAATGATCACTCAAATCCCTAGTGCCCCAAGGACTTAATTTTCTACAGTTTGTAATTTAGATTTTGAAACCTTTAATCCTTTTTTTTTTTTTTTACAATGTTCAGCAGTTCTATAGTCCCCATCCTGACATCATTCTCAGTTTGTCCAGCTATTAATAAATCATCTACATATTGTAAAAGCTTTATTTTTGAGGACGGCTTGAATGTCTGCAGTACCTTTTTTTTTTTTTTTTTTTTAATGCCTGCCCAAAAAGTTTAGGCGATTCTGTAAACCCTTGGGGAAGCACTGTCCATCTGAGTTGTTGTTTTCTATTATTGGATGGATCTTCCCATTCAAATGCAAAATAGTCTCTGTTCCCCTTGTCCACGGGGGGTAGGATCAAAATGTATCCTTTAAGTCAGTTACACTGTACCAAATACAGTTAGGGGTATTTGGTTAATCAGCATATAGGGGTTTGCTACCACAGGGAAACGAGCCACAGTTTGCTGATTTACAGCCCTTAAATCTTGCACCAATCTGTAAGATCTGTCTGATTTTAAAACCGGTAAAATAGATTTATTATATGGAGACATACAAGGTTCCAATGTACCTTTACTTAATAATTCGTCTATAATTGGTTTCAGCCCCTCTCGACCCTTTAGGGGAATGGGGTATTGTTTTATCTGAATTGGTGTTTCCGGATCAATTATATCAATTTTAATAGGCTTTATTTTAAGCTTTCCAATCTCTCCTTTTGTATACCAGACTTTAGGATTTATCTGTTGTTCGTCTTTTCCCATTAATGTATAATTTTTTGAAATTTTCTTGTACTATTTTTTTTTTTTTTTAATTTCAGCTTCTGGTAGCAATAATAAATCCCCTAGGAATATTTTTTACAGTTCATTTTTTTCCGCACCCCTATTTGCTAAAAATCCAAACTCTTATCTCTGGGGCTTCATTTTATTTTTACCAAGCACTCCTTTGACGTCTTTGTCCCCAGAAAATAGAGCTCCCGACTCCGTTCTTCTTTAAACATCCTTTTATCCTGCTCCTGTTTTCTACAGTTCTGCTGTAAATGTCCCTTCTTTCCACAATAATAGCATGCTAATTCGTTTCCTCTGATTACTGCCCCTTTCTTTTCACCACCCAAAGCTGCAGGTAAATCCATGAGAATGAGATCTCAGAGGTTTCTCTGACTGCTGCAAATATTTTCGCCTTTGCTTTCTGCTTTTACACTTTCTGTGTTTCTTTTAATAGCTTCTGCAGACTCCGGTCTTGCCAATTGTATACTTTTTCTAACTTTTTCCTGATGGCACCTCACGAATTGGCTACGAATTGAGTGGGTTTTTTGGTTTGGTTTGGTTTGGTTTGGTTTTGGTTTTGGTTTTTTTTAATAAAGCCTCTCCCACGGGGCGTGTCGGGTCTACCCCCGAATACATTTGTAAATTCTTTCTTAATCTTTCCAGCCAGTCAGTGGGTGGTTCATCTCTCCCTTGATGTTTGCTAAAGACTATATTAATGTTTTGCCTCCGAGGAACTGCTTCTCTAATGCCGGCCACCGTTAAATTTCTAAGGTCCCTCGTATTCTGTCGGCCCTGTTCTTGATGACCCTAATTAGGGCGGACACTGGGCCAGTTCTGATCTGCCGGCGGCCCCGCTTGCTTTTGCAGTTCCCACAAACACATTCTGGCTGGTCTAATCATTTGCCTTTCCTTGGTCGTAAATAAAATGCTTAAAATGGACTGTACTTCTTCCCAGGCGTAAGTACTGGAACCTAAAAATTGATCTAACCTCTCAGCTACTCCGAGAGGATCATCTAATAGAGTCCCCATTTATTTTTTTTTTTTTTTTTTAATTTCGTACATCGGAGGCGTTTAACGGGACTGCCACAAATCCGATGCCTCCTTGATTGCCTCCGAGGGGCACCTCCCGTAAGGGATAGAGAAGCTCCCTCAGTTACGGCAGTTTTACTTCTTGTACATGCAGCCGGAGGTAGAAGGGGAACCGCCGGGGTTGTTAAAGCCGCCGGAGAAGTTAAGGCCTCCGGGGCAGTTAAGGCCTCCGGGGCAGTTAAGGCCGCCGGGGCAGTTAAGGCCGCCGGGGCCGCGCCGTCAAAAGCCGCCGGAGCTGTTAAAGCCGCCTGGGTCGGGACTGTTAAAGGCGCCGGGGCTGTTAAAGGCGCCGGGGCCGGATAATTAAAGTATGGAGGCGGCCAGTTATCTAGTCGTTCCCATTCATCATCTTTCTCTATCCCTTCCTTGTTCTTATCCCCTTTTTCTTCAGATTTTTCATCCTTTTTTAGTGTAAGTATTGAAGCTGGATAAGGACATGAAGTCCTGATCCACAATTTTGCATAATAGCTTTTTTCTCGACTAAAAGGTTTTCTTGAGTAAACATATGTACTGAAAGCCTGGCAAATCCAGTCTTCAAAAGATCCAAAAGTAGGCCAGAAGACAGGTGGGTTTAAAGGTTTCTTCGGCCATTCAACCATACAATATTGGACTAATTTTAGTTTACTTTTTCCTTTTCTAGGACCACTTTCATACTAATTTCTGATCATTATGCCTAATGGACTATCTGGTGGTATATCCAGTAATTCTTTTTTTTTTTTTTTTTTCTGGTCCCGGATTTTTGATTCCTTTTGACCCATCTACGGGTTTTACTGTGGCAACTCCTACAGCCCCTGTAGCGGGTTGGATCCAGGGAGTTGGGCCTCTTACCCATCCATGTATCCTTTGGGAATTTTCTAAGGCAATTCCTCTCGCCTTGGGAGTTTTCTACAGCAATTCCTCTCACCCTTGGTTACCAGTGAGAGTGTCTTGCGGGGGGCTGAACCCTTTACCCACCCACGTACCCCTAGAACCCGTGCTCCCACCCATGAGTCCTATAGGATCCGCTTCAGTCCTTCACTGGCCAAATCCCTCACGGGAGTTTGGAACCGCAGTTAGAAGACCTCCACACTCGATTCGGAACTCAAATCCTGGCTCCAAAACTACTTTCGTTTCCAGAATGAGGTTCCGTCTCAATCACACTCACACACAAGCAAGCGAATCCCACCCAACCGAACGGTATGCCTTATATTCACGACTCCGTCGTCTGCGTTCGGATCTTCGTGCACCAGAATTACAGGTATTTAATACTGCAGTCTTTCCTTTGGAGCTCCAATTCCTTTGACTATTGCTTCTCTTTTGTCCGTTGATCTCTGGAGACTGACCCAGACTGCTACTTTCGAGCCACAATCTGTGGGGTGCCCCTCGAGAAGCCACAGTCCAGGAAAGTACACTGAGATCACGTCAGGGTCACCAAATTGTTATAATAAGACAAAGCCAATTTTTATAAAAATATATAATTTTATTTGGGTTCAATCAATTTAGGGTGGGAAGCAATAGGCAAAGCAGCGCTGGGTGCATGGAGAGCCACAACTCTGCCACACGCACACCGAGTTCCAAAAAGCAACGTTGTTTATACTCTTGTGCCATCGTCTTTAACCAATCTCCTCCCGTCAGATAGTTGTCCTGCTCTTTTCCGTTGGTCATTTGGGTTGCTGGGGTGCATGTCCTCCTCCTATTGGGTCTTTTGCAAGTCTCGAAGCCTTGGTCTCCTGGCGCGCTTTTCTCCTGTTGGATCTTTTAAAAGCCCCATGATCTCATCCATTTGGCGGGCTTTTCTTCAAACAGCAGTTACATGTCAGCTCTAGGTGGGGTTTCTGAGACAGGGTTACACTATTCCAATCCGAATGGCCCACTTTACATTTAACTGTTTAACATTTCCAGATCATTCAAGTGTATCCTACCCGCCTTGCCCAGCCTAGCAAATTAGTTACCATAGTTTATTACAGCACCCGCCTTGCTTAACTTAGCAAATTAGTTACCATAGTTTATTACAATGGGCAGCTGCAGAATGATGTGAAAGCATGCCTTCTATCACCCTGTTGATGTGTCAGTTCTGGTATTAACTAGGACAGTGTGATGCAGTATTTTGCCACCTTCTGCTGCTGTTACTCATCTTTACTATGAAAGCTCAGCATTCTCCTTTGCAAAACACTGCAGCTCACCAGCTACCTGGATAAAGATGATCCTTCTGCTGTTGGACACTATAGCTCTCTCCTTAGAAGCTTCATTTAAGGGGGGAGTTGAAACAAATGTATCTATGGGAGACCATATTACTAGACTTCTATTTTCTCAAATGATTTTTCAGCTTCCTTTAACCCAGAGATGAATATGTCAGAAAACCCAAAAATTTTAAGTGTGAGTTTTGCAGGGAGAACTTCTAGGTCTGCTTGTTTGCTTAGAGTAAAGAAAAAACATTTTCCTTTCAGATCCATATTGGGCAGTTCTTTGGTACCAAAAGAAAAAATAGCTTTAAGAAGGGTGAGTGTGTTGTTGTTATAGGGGGGGTTTTGTTGGGTTGTTTTTTTGAAATTGTTCTTGTTCCTGCATTAAAAGGACAACAGGCATAGTGAAATATCCATTTGACAGTCTAAAATCATGTAATGTAATCTGACCTTGTAGAGACAGAGCTTCCAGTGCTTCAGTTAAGCTTGGTGTATTCAGTTTCACTTTCTTCATGGAGGGAAAGATCCCTGCATACTTTAAAGGATTAGCATCAAGTAATAGGCATATGTCAAAGAGTTGTTATCCATTGCTGTTGACAGCACTTCAGCTGGGGGAGGGGGGGGGGGGAGGGAATAAACCAACGGAACGGAGGGGTAACAGAATATCTGTGACAGAGGTGTACTAAACTATTGTAACTAATTTGCTAAGTTAAGCAAGGCAGCTAGGTTACTCTTGAATGATTTGTAACTGTTAAGCCATAATATCCTGCTGCCTAAAATATTGTACCCTGTGTGGATCTGAAATGATTTGTGATCACTATAACCTATATTATAATTATGATGAATATTTGAATATCTATGGATAAAATATAGTGTGCTATTCGCTTGAAACAATGTAATCGCTTCTCAGAAACCCCACCTAGAGCTGGTATGCAATCGCTTCTCACCTAGAGATAATATGTAACCGCTTCTCGGAAACCCCCCCACCTAGAGATAACATGTAACTGCTGTTTGAAGAAAAGCCCGCCAAAAGATGGGATCATGAGGCTTTTAAAAGATCCAATAGGAGAAAAGCACGCCAAGAGACCAAGGCTTCGAGACTTCCAAAAGACCCCATAGGAGGACAAGGACCCAAGCATCTCAAAGGATCCAATGGAGAAAAAGAAGGACAATCATCTGATGAGAGAGGATTGGTTAAAGACAATGGCACAGAAGTATAAAAAAACCACTGTTTTTTGAACTCGGTGTGCGTGTGGCAGAGTTGCGGCTCTCCATGCACCCAGCGCTGCTTTGCCTATTGCTTCCCACCCTAAATCTATTGAACCCAAATAAAAAAATATATGTTTTTATAAAAAATTTGCTTTTATTATAACAGAGGCAAAACACTTGTGCATGAGTTAAGCCTGCGAACAACGCTACCTTTCTCTGGCCGGTCAGTGGCAAAACTTTGCTGTAGACTCTGGGTGTGCCAGGTCCACAAGTAACCTCATTTTGCCTCGTCCTAACGTGGCCTTACCTCAGTACAAAGCAGTCTAGGTCCTTTGACTTGGCCCAGATCTGAAAGTGGTCATGCTCTCTCTCTTCAAAACTTGTGCTGAAATTGTCTGCGATGAAGACTCAACCCTTTATTATGTCCAAATGATCACAGAAGGCCCTTTCCAAACTCCTGGAGTCTTCTCCAAGAGAACAGGGAAGGTCTGTGAAGGTCCTCACTGACTGGAAGCTAGGAAATGTTATTCCAATATACAAGAAGGGCATGAAGGCAGATGCAGAAAACTACAGACTGTTAGTCTAACCTCAGTACCTGGAAATATAATGCAGAAGATTGTACTGGGTGCTATTGAAAGGCATTTAAGGAACAGTGCAGTCATCAGGCACAGTCAACAGGAGTTCACAAAGGGAATGTCTTCTCTAACTAATCTGATATTCTTCTTCAATAAGGTCACCTGTCTAGTGGATGAAGCTTTTCTGGATTTTAGCAAGGCTTCAGATACTGTCCACCGCAGCATCCTTAAGGACAAGTTGTCCAGCTGTGAGAGGAGCAGACACATGGTGTGCTGGGTGAAGAGCTGGCTGAAGGGCAGAGCTCAAAGGGTTGTAGTGAGTGGGGCTACATCTGGCTGGCAACCGGTCACCAGCGGTGTTCCTCAGGGCTTGATCCTAGGGCCAGCCCTGTTCAGCACATTTATCCATGGCTTGGATGCAGAAGTTGAATGCACCATTAGCAAGTTTGCTCGTGATACCAGACTTGGGAGGTGCTGTCGGGACAAGATGTCTTGCAGAGGGATCTAGATAGATTGGAGCATTGGGCAGTGGTTAGTGGGATGAAATTTAACAAGAACACCTGCTGGATTCTGCACCGGGGATGGAGCAATGCTGGAACCAAGTCTAAATTGGGAGACAAGTGGCTGGGGAGCAGCCCTGCAGAAAGGGATCTCGGGGTGCTGGTGGGCAGCAGCTCAGTAGGAGTGAGCAGCGTGCCCTGGCAGCCAAGAGGGAAAACTGCATCCTGGGGTGCCTCAAACATACTAGAACCAGCCGGTCAAGAGAGGGGATTATCCGGCTGAGGTTAGTGTTGGGGCGGCCTCGCCTGGAGTACTGTGTGCAGCGCTGGGCCCTGCAATTTAAGAAGGATGTGAAGGTCCTTGAATGCGTCCAGAGAAGGCCACCAAAGGTGGTGAAGGGGCTGGAAGGCCTGTCCTGTGAGGAGCGGCTGAGGACTCTGGGCTTGTCTAGTGTGGAGAAGAGGAAGCTGAGGGGCAACCTCATTGGTCTTTGCAGCTTCCTGAGGAGGGGACGTGAGAGGGAGGTGCTGAACCCTTCTCCCTGGAATCCAGTGATAGGACGCACAAGAATGGTTCAAAGCTACATGAGGGCTGCTATATGAGAAAAACAATTCCGGCTCAGCCAGACCCAGTACACCAAGTCACCGTGACGCGTGATGGAGCCCTGCTTTCCTGGAGATGGCTGAGCACCTGCCTGCCAATGGGAAGTGGCGAATGAATTCCTTGCTTCGCTTTGCTTGCACACGTGGCTTTTGCTTTACCCGTTAAACTGTTTTTATCTCAACTCACAAGTTTTCTCACTTTTCTGATTCTCTCCCCCATCCCAACATGGGGGGAGTGAGTGAGCGGCTGTGTGGTGCTTAGTTGCTATCTGGGGTTAAACCATGACACTCCAGCAAGCTTCAGAGATGCCCTTCGAGAGAACATGCCATCAATTACAGCTGTATTTTACATACCCTTTTTCTAAAAATAAATTTTAAACCCTACCCTTTTTCTTAAATCAATCTTAATCCTTTGGTTATAGTTAAGCAACTTGATTTTTTAAGGAAGTTTTTTACAATTGGGAATGTGTTACACTCTGATTTTATGTTTGGGGTCATTTCAGTTAGCTTTATTAAAACTGCTGATAACTTGCTCACTCTTTGTCACCCTTCAGAAATTTTTTTAAGTTCTCTTTCTTAATTCCCTTCTATCAGGACAGATAAAATACATCATCATCAAATGAGTCAGTTGTTTCCATCTTCTGAAGTGTGAAGTTCAAAGGCCCAATGTTTTCTTTCAGTGGCCTTTTCCAAAAGGAAAAGGTTACTTTTCATACTGGATTCCAAGATAACGTTTGGAAAACGTGTCAGTGAGGGGTAAAACTGCCTGGCTCTTTGTTTGCTTTTATTTCTAGCTGGCTCTTGACACCTTTCAGAACTGCCACCCTGTGCTCTGAGAGCTCTGTACAGATCTGTTCCAGGACAGTACTGTGCCTTGATAGCGGCTGCATATCCTGGGAAAGCAGCTGAGAGGAGGCAAGAAAGCTGACTTGGTACAGGAAGGACAAGGCACACAGAAGTCTCATCCCACCAAAAACTCCAGGTTTGTGATTTTTGACAGAGCCAGAATGCTCTCAGAGACACATGGTAAAAGAACAGCATGAGTTATAAAGAGCGGTGCAGTGCTGGGACAACCCAGAGGGGCTGGGGACTCTCCATCCTTGCAAATATTAAATGCTTGATGGGATGAGCAGCCTGACCTAATGTCACAGTTGCTCCGACTGTGAGCAGGAGGTTGGACCAGAGACCTCCAGAGGTCCCTGCCCACCTAAACCCTTCTGTGATGTTGCATCACCCATGCTTAATACAGTATGTTTTATGTGTATTAATACTTTTTGAGATAAAGAAGCAGAAAATTACGTGACAAGGAGCTTCCCAGGTAAGGAGGGGAACAAGGAGCAGGAGAAAGAAGTCACAAGTATATCTTACTTGGTAGTGACAGGCATTTTAACCATCAGTCTTCTCCAGTGCCTGCTTTCCTAGCATGCGCTTATCCATTGAACACAGTTTAATATCCCAGTTGAAACAAGAAGTAGACTCAGAACAGTGAAGCAGCATGGGACGCCTGGCAAGCACTGAGGTGCAAACAAGTCCCACCCCTGCTTCATATCCATCACTTCCACTCACTAATCAAAGACTGCAAGGCCAGTGCAAGCAGACACGTGAGCTTTGGAAACGCAGCAGCTTGTGGTAAAACCTGCCTGTGGCTACACTTCTACAGATACAGAAAAAGTGAGGTTTTAACAGAGAGAAAGCCAGAGCCATGCTCTATAATGGCTCTGTCTCCTCATGTGAAATTTCCGAGGGGAACCTTTTTCAACCTGGAGACTCTCTGCCTGTATTTTTTCTGCTTTTATTAGTTAAATACAAAGATGCAAAGTTTTGTCTATTTTGTTTCACTTTGCTTTACTTTCCCCTTCGTCTCATGTGGAAGTACCTTACTGCGATTTTAGATTTTTTTCCAGGGCACTAGGAATAATGAAAGTTCCAGGTTTTTTTTTTTTTTTAAAAAAAGTGTAGGAAAAAGCTTGGGGAAAAAACAGTGCATTACAGGAGAAGGTAAGCAATGGGGAGAGTGACAGCGAGTAAGGAAGAGAGATGGTGTGAGACAGAACAGGGTTAGTGTCTGATCCAAATCCACTGGGACTTACTGGGGACTGGGACACAATGCCTGAGAAATCAGGGACAGAAAGCCCTGAAAGAGGAAAGCAAAGAAAGCCAAGCAGAAGAGGGATTCTCTGGGAGGGTATGCAAGTAGGAAATCAGTACAGGAGACAAGCACAACCCAGACAGACTAATTACTTAAAAACTATTTTGGAAGGAAAGTTTCTCCCTCATCTGGGACAGATCCCCCCAACATTGCTCCCTCCATAATTTCTCCCTTAAACCTTAAGGTTTTGTAAATTGGATAGCAAGGAAATAAAAACCTGAGATGTGTTAACTGGTTGTGTGGAGATGTATACTGACTGAGCAATTAGGATGTCATTCTAACAGGATGCTTGTGTAAAAAAGATGGTTGTTGGGCTGGACTGTTTTGATGTAGAGATTTTGGAGCCTTTTACTTGATAAGGTAACTGTTGCCTGAATAAGGTAAGTGGAAATGTTGAAACAGTGGAAGGTAGTGCCCTGAATAGTCCTTGGGATATATGTCGGCTGCGTGTTAAGTGCACGCATGAATGAGATGAATCCCACTTCATTTTGGCTAGCTGCCTGTTTTACTTATTGCAGTACAAGACCTTGCATTGTAAGAACAGTTCTTTAATGTTGCTAATCAAAGGATTGCATAGCAGCCTTTTTGCATGTGACTCTTTGTAATAATATTAGCAGAGCAAAACCCACAACTGTAGCCAGGTCTTATCTCTTCAAGCTAATCTGAGTGTCAGCAAACGTATCTTATAATTAAATATTACCTTAGTCTTTTCTAGCATCTAGGTTTATTCCTTCAAGGCTTGGAACTAATTACATTCAGGTTTAACCTTAGCCTAGGCAACTTTTGTTGATAGGCCTTGAAAGTGCTAAATTCTAAAGGCTGACCTTTACTTTTTCTAACAGTTTGAAGTTTTAGTGAGGTACAATTGCAGGTACTGCCTCTGAGGAATTTTAACTGGCGCCTTCCTTTAAAATCTAAAGTTGTGATGTCAGCTAAGGAAGTAAAAAATTTTGACCCAACTCAGTGGAGCACCATGTAGTGAAGCTGTAATCTGAATAAACAAATTGGGTGCTTACTGGACCCTGCTGCAGACCATTTGGCTTGGTTCCCTTGGGTCTGGGGTGCCTGCAGTGAGATCCTGTGCCATCTATCCGGGCCAGAAAACCGCAACTTTTCTTTACATGGCAGCTACGGCAACATGGAGTGTACTGTAGTTAGCCTACTACTACGATACTAGGAGTATCCTACTAGCCTACTCTTGCCTCCGCACGAAGTAGGTCTCGAGTGACAGGTGTTTGCTTCTTCCCTCCCCCAGGCAGAGGAGATGCCCACCAATCTCCTTCTGTCCCTGAGTCTGAAGAGGAAGGGAAAATGCCCCTTCGTCTTTTTAAGGGACCTGCTGCTCAGGCCAGTTCAGGAAAATGCCGCACACCGTGATTGTGTCTTCCTGGGTAGGTCTGAAAGGTCTTGCCATGTTTGACACCTTTTAGAAATGAAACATAGTTTGTTGGTAGTTTTTAGTGGAGGGTTGTTTGTTTGTTTGTTTGTTTGTTTGTTTTAATTTGGTTGTTTCTTTCTTGTTGCTTGGTGGGTTGGTTTTGGTGTTTTGTGGTTTGGGGGGTGTTTCTGACTAAACCTGCTCAGCCCAGAACTTCCCTGGGCATGCCCATGCCCTCCTGTAACACGCAGGAGAATTTGACAAGCCTTCTGGTCAATTTCACTTGCCCTCAATATTAGTAATCCCTGTCTATGCTCTACGATGGGACTATCGTCATTTGCCTCTAAGCAGCCCATGTTCTTCACCAACATGCCTCTCACGCACAGGTGTGAAATAAAGTGGTGCTGCTTCCCAGCTAGGAAATTTGGACCACAGAGACTTTTTGTGTCAGAGTCCTCAGGTGTCCTCAGGTGCCCTTGGTCACCTGTTTCCAGTCCATCTTACTTGTCCAGGGTCACAGATATATCAGTCTCTCCAAGGCTAGCTTTCACCTGCAAAACTAGGAGACGGCAGAATGATTTTGGACAGTGGTTAAATTCTTAGGTACTGCCTGATGCCAGCAGCTGAAGGACAAGGCCTGAGTGTGAGGAAACCCTTGCAGGGTGACCTATTTTCCCTGACCCATGACAGCCCTGACCCTACCATGAGTGCCACTTGAAACTCTGAGAAACTCACATATGCTAAATACAGTTTTGTCAGATCCAAATCTCTCTTCCAAGCAGAGATTACCCAGATGGTGAACTGCTCAGGGAAAATTAACATTATAGAAATAATAAAGCAAGTTTAAACCTGTTTCTGTGCATCTATCTTTGGGTATGTCATGAAGACGTTTTCTTGCCCAGTTGGTGCTCTGGGAGGAGCAAGGGTTGGGAGTTGCATTGTTCCAGCCTCAGGCTCTTCCTACAGTGAAATCTGAGTCTGTAGATCAGTCCCTGAGAACTGTATGGAACTTGGAGCAGTCACTGATAAAGGACACTGCTGTGTCAGAGGAGAGCCAAATGTTGGCTTCGGTGTTGCAGATCACACAACTGGTCTCTTAGGAGCTGAGACAGACCCATGCTGAGTGCTGAGAGTGGGCCTTATGTTCTGTCTGTTACTTGTATTTGCTCCATGCGCACAGGAAGAATGAAGCAAACGGGAATCGCAAAACTTTCTGAAGTAGTGGGGGAGAAAAAAGGGATTTGTAGTTCCCAAAGTATTAGACCAGTTGGGGTTTTGACTTCTTAGGATAATCTGAGCAAGAACTTCACAGCTCCAGCAGTCTGGAGGCCAGAACATGCATGTTGCTCACACAAGGGTTGAGAGCACACAATATGCCGTTGTTCCTGGCTCCTGAGTGATAAGTGTAGTAGAGAGGAATGCAATTATTTGTTTGGGTTTTTTTCATTTGGGGAGAAGCAGGGAGTTGTCTGCAGAGATGCAATGAACTAGGCTATAAGGATATCCCCCAAAGGCTCTTTACATATTAACCAGGTCACTCAGCACTAGCAAAACTGGGCTACTGACAGGAAGACTTTGACGTTTGATCTCAGTTCCCCTAGGATGTGACATATTTTCATGGCAGACCAAACACATGGCTGCAGGCTCTGCGACCATGTTCAGAGGGCTTGGGCTTCCTCTTTGTCTTGGATCCACCACTCTGGTCAGGATCTCTGTGCTGTCCTTCATCAAAGACAGGTAGTGTCACCTGTGTCTGCACTGCCTGTTGGTGTCAGTCTGTGCTGTGGGGTGTTGCAGTGGGACAGCAGTGCCTTCTCCCTGGCCTTGTGCCAAGGCCTGCTGAGCCTCTGCCTACTGCCTCTGCTGGTGGCCTTTCCTCCACTCAGCTATTCACCGCTGACTTTTGCCAACGGCCCAGTAACCAAGGGGTGTGCTGGAAACAGGCTGACCGCGTCCCGTCAGAGCTGCTGCCTGGCCTCCTGGGCCATGCTCGTGTGCCCTCCCCACATCAGCGAGCCTCCTCCTTCCTTTTCTTACTGCCTGTCAGCACGTGCACAGCAAGAAAGAAACAGGGGAAAATGGCTTGCTTAGAAAATCGAGTGTGGGTTTTTTCTGTGCAGACACCAGGGCATTGCTGTCATTTCTCTATTGCCTTTAAACTCTCTCCCTGGAATCGCAGGGAGGGACGGTACGTGGGAAGCACCACTTTAGGAGTTCGCAGCCTAGTACAATTGAGGGCCTGGGGAATGGGGTGGGAGGAGGTGGCGACTGCAGGGCCATATGTTGACCAAGAGTCTTGCTCCATTGAGGTGGGAGAGGGCATACATTCTTCCTTATTTTTCTGGGAGAAAGGTGAAACTGATTGTACAAATTGCAATCTGTTCATGTTATTCGTGTGCCTGAAAGGCAGTAAGTGTTCGTCTAAAACTCAGCTGCTACAGTCCATGTTCAGGTGTTGGATTGTACAATCTGACTTGCAGAAGATTGCCTGCAGGTCCATGTTTCCCTGGGCACAAGTTTAGGACAGCTCTGCAGCACAAAGTCAGTGTGGTCCTGAAGCTGAGGTGCTGCTTACAGGCATCCTTCCTTGAAAGAATTTGCTGTATGTACTAGCACGCTATGTGGATTATAGAGCTAAAGCCTGTTTGCTATGTCATTGTTTGTTAGTGCTGTGCTTCAGCTAAATCACAGCTGTGTAGAATGGTACAACTGGCCAGCAGATTTGATTCAATAAAGTTCTAAAACTTCACATTTTCCCATGCTCTGGTGGCCAAGAGATGGCTTTGGTGCCCTTTCTGAAGGCCTTTAGTGCCTCTTCAGCTCTGCCATTCTAGGCTACATAAAATTGAGTAAGATGTGTTTTCCTGGGGCACTAACAACAAAGGTAGGGCAGTGCAGGGGGACACAAAGATGAAAGAAAACTGTGTACAACAGTGTAACTCTGTTATTAGAGGCCTGACTTGCTGGTAAGTCCCAGTAAAGCTAGAAAGCACTGGGAGGACCCTGATCTTCTGGAGACCTTCCTCCAGTTCCCAATTGTTTGTTTGCAGCGTCCAGAGACACTTCCTCATTTTGCAGTCTGTGGATATCCCCTTTCCCAGAACATATGAAATAGCTGTGTAACTGCTGAAACCATGCTACTCCTGTGCATTTAAACAAAGATCTCGTTTTGATGCAACCAAAAAGGTTGTATGATGGAGAAGAAGTTGGTCTTCCTCTGGAACATTTTATCCCAGTACTGTCTGGTAGCCTCTTGGAGTGGTGTTTTGGTGCTCCTTGCTCCTGAAGCACAGCTTGTGTGCTCAGTGGGTGCACGTTGGCAAGTGAAAGAAACAGCATTTAAATGTTTTGCAAAGGGGTTAGCTGGGTTTGCATGACAGCTTGTTCCAAGCTGTCTGGGAAAGCTAAAGGTGTCTGACTCGGGTCTCAGCAAGGTCAGTCTCAGTGATGCTGCATGCTATGATTTAAAGTGTAAAGAGGGAGCCTTCCCACTGGGGCCATCTGCAGCAAGGTGATTCCAGCCTTGTCTTGCATCTCCATTAATGATTAAAGCTTTCTTGATGAGAACATGGAGAAGATGTGTGGTTGCGGGCTCTTCCTGCCTACCCGTCTACCACAGCTACCGCGATCATAGAAGAGGTCACTGGTTCATCTAGCAAGAGTATTTTTATCTCCTGACTAAATGCCAAATAATTCAAAAGAAGTGCAGCCTCCTATCTTAAAGGAGGAAGCAATCCTTCCACCAGCTGATGGGATCGCCTCTCCTTGCTGTCTTGAAACATCAGGAGGGGCACCTCTTCCAGATGTGACTGCAAAGGAATAGGATAGGAAACGTGTGTGTTCTTTCATGTTCAAAAAGCAGTAGTTTTTCTAGAGATAGCATTGCAACTAGAGATCTGTAACAATCTGCATTCCAGATGTCTGCACCCACACCCCCCCAAAAAAGTTTTTACTGAGTTAATAAGTCAGCAAGGAAGATGGTATACACAATCATATGGATAACTGATTACACTGGCATTTCACCTATGCAGTTATACCTGTAAGTGCATGGAGAAGCTTATGTCAATAGATCTTGCTGTTCATAACATACAGTTTAGCTGGTTTTACAAAAGGTGTCTGCTGCAAGTTTAGGAAATGATACTCTTGGTCCACTGAATTTGACTTGTCCAAGACAGCTTTGGAATTTCTCTGGAAGCATAAATCTAAGAGCCAAATTGTAACAGGTACACATCAGCGAAATTCTCAAATATTTTAGGAAAAGTGTCCTCAGAGACCACATAGCCTCCCTCCCAAGAGCCCTTTAAAAATGTCAATGTCAATAGATTGTGGCAGAGGGGGAACCAAGTGGTAAGTTCCCCTTTTCTTTTTCAAAAATCATTGGGTGAGGTATTTCTAAAGAAACGGCAAAAATAAAATCTACGCAGCCCTGAGACCTCTCTAGCTCAGTTTTGCCTCCGTGCCCTGCAGCTTCAGAGAAAAAGAAAAGAAACCTCCAGCATCGTCAGCCTTGCAGTAGGATGCAGTGGAAGAGCTGAGAGTCTTCTGCTGTGGCAGAAAGACCGCCATAACCCAGACTGAAGCTGAAGCAAACAAATGTTCCCCTTTTCACATTTCGTTGTTGAATATATTATCTCTCTCTTTGTCCGTCCCACTTTGTTTGCGTGGGTCAGTGTGCATCATCTCCCTCACAAGCCCTGGTTTGTGCAGGGTTAATGTCTGGATGCACAGTGTGAGATATCAAAACAGACCAAACAAAGGTTAAACTCTTATTCAACCTGCTTCTAGTGTCCAGCTTGGTTTTTAGAGCATGTTTTCCCCCGTCGCCGCTGGCGGCCTCACCTGGCCCAGTGGAACTTGCAGGCAGTTCAGATACGGCCACCAGGGTCTAGGTCTTGGGTCCATCTTATGGAAGGTGGTCCTGGCCATGGCCCACAGCAGGGAGCTGAGCACGTGTTGCACCGGGCTGGGGCATGGTGTGGGTGCCTGTTTCCGTTTCCAGGGGAGTTTTGGGGAGGAGAAGTTCCCTAGGACTGAAATGTGTCATTGCTTTGGGTCCTGAAAGTTCCCTAGGACTGAAATGTGTCATCGCTTTGGGTCGTCCTCTCTCCAGGGGGGAAGATATAACAGGGTGAGTTGTCTTTTCTTTTTCTCCTCTTCACTCACACAATGTTTAGTCTTTCCTAAACACTCCTAAAAAGTTAGCCTTATTATCTCCCAGTCATGTGCATCTTTCTTAAACTGCTGTGCTCTTGTCTTGGTTGCACTGGACAATCCCCCCATTTCTGTTAGGAGACAGCAAGGAGATAAGACCACGTGGTGTTCGCAGACCTTCCCCCTTCTCCTGTGCCCAAGTGCCCACGGGGACCTGCAGTTGCCCTGTGCACACAGACTGGCCACCGAGTGACACAGAGATGTGTACTGAAAAAATTATTCCCAAGTACCATGCTGGGTCTCAAGCCTGCAAAGCGCATACTCGCAGTGTGTCTCTGTGTCTCGTGGCCTGATCTGGTCCTCTCTTCCCCAGAGCAAGACCAGCATGTGTGCTCCTGTGCCATGTCATCATGGTGTTGTGGGACAAGTCCTGCCCGTAGCTTGCTTGGGGAGGGTGAGTACAGAATGCAGTCTGAGCCATTTGCCCAAATAAATCATGAAATCTAGGAACTTGATCTGATGATGTCCCCTGTGGAGGGGATTAGGCAGTGAGGTTGTGTTACTGGATGAAGCAAGTTGTGCCAGCACATCACTGGGGGGAATGGGGGGAGAAGGGTGAGGACAAGAGTGGTTAGCTCTCACTGAAGAGCTGACAAAGTTTTTGTCCTTGAAAAAACAATGCTTCCTTACTTGTAATGAGCTGTTGTTGCCAATTTACTGCTGCCAGCTGCATCTCTGTGGCTGATTAAGGGAGCTTGGATCTTAAATATGTAATAACTCTCTGAAAACCGTTGAGAGGCAGTTATTGGCTTCATCAGGGCCTGTGTACACATCCACTGTGCTCCTTTATGAAAAGGCTATCTATTAAATGCATTGTAGTAATTTATAAAACACAGAATCTAGGCTTGTTTTAAGAAATTAAAGCAGCAGCCCTAGTGAAGCTTGTTACACTGAGAATGAGTTATTTTGGACTGAAGCATGGCCTGCAGCTCCTTGCTGGGGAGATGAGAGTCGGGGTTAGGAGAAGCCCTGTCCCCCCTTTTCTTTGCCTGGCATGTGCTTGAGCACTGCTGGCAGGAGCATTAGCACCAGCTGTGATATGCAGGTCTTGCCAACAGAGCAGGGATCTGTCCCTCTCCAGCCTGTGCGCACAGGATCCTTTACTGTGGCAAATCCTTGAGCATGGAGATGTAAATAGCTGTGCACAGGACCACAATGCAAGTGCTGAGTTCAAGTTGAGCATCTGCCTTGGGAGTAGACTTCTTTCCTCTGACACTTTACCCCCAGGTTTGACCTGAGTGGATGGCACTCAGTTTTCATCCGGCAGCAGAGCTGCATTTGTGGGCTTAAAACAAGGGTGATATAGAACAAAAAGCAGGCAGCTGACCACAGCCAGCATCTGTGCAGATGGGCAGAGAAACATCTGCTGTCATCCAAAGACAGAGAGGAGAAGCTGGACCTGGCAGACAGCTGGCTGAGTCAGAAACAGACCCTCCCCGGGGGCAGCGGCTGGCCCAGAGGCATCATCCCATATGCTGCAGGCGGATGGAGTGCTATCGGCAGACTCCCTGCCAGTGGGGAGATGTGATGTCACTCTGCCCGTGGCAGGCCGGTGTACCAGAGCTGATCCACAGTCTTCCACGTCTGGATCTGCCTTGTGTGTGTCCCTGCTGGCTTTGCTCACATCAGGGACAAAATTGCATGTTCGCTAGCAAGGACATGCACATCACTGCCATGCAAGGGGAAAGATACCTGCGCTGTGCCTTGTCTCTGCTCCTTCTGCTGTTCTCCAGCACCACAGGACAGCTGTGTTAGCTTAACCTTCATAGTCTGGTCTTGCTGAACCACCTGTATTTCTACAGTACTCTCAGATGAGGAGCTCTGATTAAAAGTTAGTCTTTCACAGCCACGGTGTTTGCGATGGCTGGGTGCATGGCCTAGCTGCACCGGTACTAGTGGGTATGTTCTCTGCTTTGCAGTCTCAGGCATGGTTGGAGTTAAGGTCAGCCCTCTCCAAGTCATAAATGCCATTTAGCCTGAGGACATCTTGGGAGATATCAAAAACACTACTAATAATGTTTCTGACACTGGCATTGGAGGCGTTGCGCTGTTTTCCAAGAATGGCAGTGCTGGATGCTGGGTGACAGCAAATAATAACAGCATTCTCTGTTTCAAAAATATCACAGTGTAAGAGAGAAAATATTCCCACTGCTGTGCAAGTAAGAGGGTGACCAGCATGTGCCTCTTCATCCAGTCCCTATATGGTTCCATTTCCATAGTGTCAGGACTCCTTCCTACATAATCAAAGTAACAATAAAATGTTTCTGGCAATGAGAAATAAAGCAATAACGAAGAATGGGAGCACAGACTGGATTCCCCCTGAACAGGGTGCTGGAAGGAGAGAGATGGAGCTGATGGCACACACCTGCCCCATCAGAGCGAAGTCCTTTCCAGGGGAAGGTCCTCTGAGCGCACATGCTCTCAGATGGCGGAGGGCAGGGATGGAGATGGGCTGAGTGGAGTCCACGGCAGAGATACTACCTTTCAGTCTTTTCTAGTGGTTTAAATTTTATGGCATTGTTGTCAGGAAGCTTCTTTGCTCTTTGGCGTGTTTTAGGGATTCCTCCGGTTATTTGCTCCTGTTACGACACTGGTGTGCGGTAGTCACACACTGCGCTATTTTGGGGTCATGTGGTGTGGCTCTAATTTAGCCATGGGCCCAGTACACTCTGAGGAGAGCCTTGTCCCAGAGGCCAGATGCACTGCCACCAGGTGACAAAGCTGTTGTCTCGCTGGCTGGGGGGTAAGAAGGGCATGAAGTTTCTTGCTGGGTCTGGAACAAAACCAAAAAAAGGACTGATTTCTGAGTTATTTTCCAAGCTCTGTTGCTTGACTCCAGGAGAACAAAACAGTTGTATGTTGAGCCTTTGCGAACAAATAGGAGTAGAAATATATCTATCCGTTGAAGTGCTCATCAGCCCCTCAAACTGCCCAGGCAGCCTCAGCTTTACAGTGCTAATGGCTCAGCTCCTCAGCCTGGGCAGGTGTTTCCCCTGCCTGCCCTTCTCCCTGCCACTCTCCTGCTGTCTCTGTGCCACTCCTGTGGCCTTGGGTCTGCCAGCCTCTCACCCAAGATCTTACTCATGCAGCCTGAGCGCTTCTCTCACCAGTGTTGTGACAGATGACTTATCCTGGCAAGCCCTTAGATGTGGGCAAGAAACATGCCTGTCTGGAGACTGTGGACATTGTGCTTCGAGGAGCCTTGTTGCGTCCTTGGCCACAGCCCTCCTTTCCCTCCCGGCAATGCCGTCCTACAGCCCGAGCTCTGCTGTCCTAATACTGCACAGCCCTCACATGAATATGCAGCCCTGTCGTAGCATTTGAGACAGGAAAAAAAGTCTGTTCTGCAGGGAGTCTGGAATAAGTAGAACTGCAGTGAGCAGGGAGAGACACACCGGTTTCATTGAGAACAGGAGGCTGGATCTGAGATGAAACTTGTTGCTTTGGCTCAAACAGGTTTTGCCTGGCACCAGAGTCTTCACAGGGCTTCGTATTTGCTTAGTTCAGGAGATTTGCATTCACACTTTAGGTTTGGTTATGGAAATTTATGTTCCTCCTAGCGACTGGCTACGTGATGGGAACTAAGAGGGTAAGGTATGACTCCTACATAGGGTAAAAATAATATAAATGAAGTCAGTATTAATGCCCCAGGAACAAATGATCCTACCACAGGGGAAAGGGAGGGAAGTGTAACAGGAGACTTACCTGACTTGTGAGCTCTCCAGTGACCCGGAACTCAGAAAGAATCATACAAAAAAGCTGAAAATGGGTCAGTTTAGTAGGGAGGGTTGTAACAGAGCAGAGTGGGAGTGTTGGGTCAGAGTCAGGCTGAACATGAACTGGATGGGAATTAGAGGGGAGGGACATGTCCTGTCCATGCCTCAGCAATGCAGAGTGAGAAGAGGAAGGGAGCTGAACAACAGATTGCATCAAGAGGCAGGTCCCTCTGTGGACGTCTGTGTTCACGAGGCCTGCAGGTGTAGGACAGAGATAATGTAATCTACCTGTCCTTGGACCCAGTGAGCATACCGAAATCTAGCTTTGTGCTGTTAGAGAATGCCTGAGGGGCTCTTAGAGCTGCTAGCAGTCCTGGAAGGTTTCCTGGGCAATGGGCGAGATCTGCAGGCAAGCTTGGGACTTATCTTCAAAAGCAGCTCAGCCAGATCAGGTCTGCTTCTGTACCTAAAAGAGCCTAGACTAAATCAACACGTTATTTGTAAGTGCCTCAGACTTAACAAGGATATGAATAACAGCCAGCATATATTTGTCAAGAACAAATCTTATGGAGCCAACCTAATTTCACTTTATGCCAGCCTTTTGGGTAAGGGAGAAGCATTGGTTGTCATATCACTCCACTTCAGAAGGGCTTTTAATGTTGCTTTGTCCAGTACTGTCAGAAAGAAGCAGCGTCTAAACGGGCCACTGGGGTGATGGGGTCAAACTTGTCTGGAAAGAGAAATGTGGCACTGGATGGGGGTGAAGAGGTGTTTAGCAGGTGCTTGTCCTGAACTGGAGCTTGTCGGGTGTGGAAAAGAGAAGTTTGGTGTTGAAACTTGCAGATAGAAAGAGTGGAGAGGCTGGAAGTGTTCTTGAAGGTAAAATAGAGATTTACAGAGATGGGCTGGGAAACAGCCTGAGAAGAAGCAAGACACTGTAAAGTGCTTGTGCAAGGGTAGTCGCAAGTACAAAATCAAGTGGAAGGGGAACAACTGAGTCAGGAGGTGCCACTGTGAGCCAGCAGCCAAATCCGAGCTCACGTCATGCCCTTGCAATGAATGAGACAGACATCATCCTGAAGATATTAATGAGGAGTGCAGCCATCCTTGTGCTCTCTCTGCCCAGCTGTGTCCAGCTCTGAGCACTCAACTCCAGAAGAAGCCGAGAGGAGTTGGAAAGCACGGAAAGTGACTGGTGGTCTGAGAAATGTCACGCAAGTTGAAAGACTATGAGAACTGGGACTGTTTAATTTAGAAAGACACGGGTGTAGAGAAGGTCTAAGCCTTGAGCTATGTAAAGGGTAATAAAACTTCTGTGTCTGCAGGGTCTCAAGGAAGCAACAGAGGCAATTCAGATTAGACAGGAGGGAAAATTTCCTCCTGGACTGGTCCTCAGGAGTAGCATGGGTGAACTCTGTCAACAGCAGAGGACAGCTTAGACACACTGTTCAAAAATTCACTGAAGATATCAGATGTATTGGCTCTTTTAGAACAGGATTGGGTCAGATGAGGTCTTGGGAACTCTTCCTCTCCTGTTGTTATGCCCTGGCCAGGCAAAAGCATTCGCCATGTGAGTTGCACTTCAGCTGGGTGGCCTCTGTCCTGCATGGTCGTCTGCTGCCAATGTGTGATGGGGTAGCATGCAAAGCAACTACAGATGGAGCAAAAACACCAAATGCGTACATACACATGCCACTTTCAGAGCTTTCCTGTGGCCACCTGATCTGGGCTCTTTGCTCACAACGAATATCTGGGACAGGGACAGTGCTCACCTGCTGTCTGTCTCCTGTGCTAGTAATTAGATGCAATCCAGGCTTCCCTGCAAGGAGAGCCCTGTCCCCATGGGGGAAGAAGCAAGGCAGCACAGATTAAGGAAGGTAATTAGAAGGGAAGGGAGCATTGGTACTGAAGCCCCAACAGTAAACCTAGATAAGGGAGCAGTATTTAATTATATACAGTTAAAACACTGCATCTCAGCCCCCTGAGAACTGGCAGTCTTGGAAAGCCCCCACAAAGGTGCTAATGAACAGATCTGAAGGCAGCAGTGGGCTAAGGGCTGTGCTTATTACACTTCACCTGGGAAACACATCTGAAGAGAAGAGCTAGGCCAATTCCCTTGGAATCCACCAGCTCCTTTATTTCTGTGTGGTGTCCTCCCTCTCCCAGAGCAGGTAATGGGAACCCAAAGCTCTGTCACTGAAAGGTGGATTGCTCTGGTTTTCCGTGCAGCTGGTCGCAGACCATTGTAGACACCTATGCAAGGAGAGGCTATCCTGAAAACATAGGGGAAATTGGAGAGGGTTGTAAATACTTGGCCTGAGAAAGAGAAACAGTCTTTGTGTCCTTCCCTCCCAATGCACAGAAGACAAAGCTCCTGCCCCTGTGCCTGCCAGACAGGGGCCTTCTGGTATCTTTAAGGAGCACCACGCTGAGATTTCCCTTTGCTCCACAATCCCTCCAAGTTACCTTAGGTTATTTTCCCACAGACCACCAGTCACTTCCCGTGCTTTCCCCAGCTTGCTCTAGCCACTAAAGCAACTACTTCCCCTCCCTGCTCCTCTGCCACAGTACATATGTAGCCACTGACCTCTGATCCTTTAGCCTGCCCCCTCCAAGCCAGGAGGGCAGTTTGACTTCACTGTAAGGTGCCTACCTTGAGTTTAAATAATCACTGTTGCACTCTGTGCCAGCTGAGCCAGCAAGCTTTGTGGACTGCAGCAGTAGCTTTTATCCCATAGCTCCTTCTGGGTGTTAATGTGGTAAAACCATGACGAGGGAAAGCTTGAACGGATTCATAGCATCTGGCAGAGTAGAACTGCAGAACCAGCCTGAAGTTTTCCAAAATTCTTGCTCCTCAGCAACTTCAGGCCCTTAAGGAAGGCTTTAGTTCCGCCTTGGATGCCAAAGGAGGTGGCCCCTGTTTTACTTTGTAAATATAAAGTGACAGAGGTCTTCTACCTCCTGAAGGCAGCAACTTTGAAAAGTGCAAGCAAAACGATAGCGCTCCTTTTCCTGCATCCTCATCTCCTGGTATTCTTGTTTTGCCTGGTCTTTGCCCAGAATTTCTTCTAGGCCCAGGCACAGAATCCACAGGTCACATCTGTGATGCTGTCACAAACAGCTTCTGTGGTGATTCGAATGCTTAAAGTGTTTCAGGGCCTGAAAGTGATGCCAGTGCCATAGAGGTTTATTTTATTTGCCTGAGCCTTTCTGGTGATGTTTTCCTCTGTTGTGCCAAGAGCTAAAGCCTCAGAGGGTTCTTCACTCATTGTGTTTTAGGTGAAAATTAAATTTTGTGTTGAATCCCGGAGCTCCAAGAGTTGGGGTTTTAAGAAAAATGCTGACTAGCATCTAGAGTGCCCTGTCTGGCCCTCGGTGTGCCAGAGGAGAATTTGCTGTGCTTTGGGGGGGTGAATTGCTCTCTGTTGTCAATCCTGCAGACCTGGAAGGGAATGTGTGAAGCTTAAGTTGCTTCTCAATTCAAGTCTTCCTAGACCTAGTATGAATGAGCAGGTTGGTCTCTTGCAAATATACGAACAGATTTCTACAAAGCACTTGCTAACGAACCAAAACAGTAGTTTGTCCTTTCAGTGATTTGTGGGGAGTCAGTAGAAGACTCAACCTGGGGAGCTCATTACACTGCTGAAATAGTGCATTTTTAGTGGAGACGCTGGGAAGCTGTTCGATGCTGGGCAAGAGGCTTGGCAGCGCTGGGAGGAAACCTATGAGAGGAGGCGTCTGTCTCCTCCATGGGCGTGAGCACGGGGCTGGCTTGCAACAGCAGGGCAAGGCAGCCAGGCCACACAGGAGGCGCCGATTTCTACCCCCTGCGGCTGGCCTACAAGCACGCTGATATCAGGCTGGGGTTGCAGGTGCAACGTGGAGAAGAGGAGAGCGGAGTCTAGCACCGGTGAGAAGGGAGAGCCACAGCAGCCTGCTTGGACACTTAGGCACGCACATGGAATAAACAGAGACCTTCTAGAAAACACAGTCAGGCTTTCAGGACTTAAAACCCAGGCACTTAATCCTATACCTCAAAGAGAGTGTGGCACTGCTAGGCCACTGCTCTGCTTCATGGGCACAGCACATTTGTTGCCTTCAGCTATTGCACAGCTCAGCTACCTACAAAGCTCATTCATACCACTGCCCTTTCCTCTTGGTGTGGGTAGATGGACTTACTCACGCAGCAGCTGTAGCCATCTCCAAAAGGGATGGATATACCTAAAGGTTGCATATGCCTATGCCTCAGCAACCAGAATATGTGAAAGACTGACCAGGGAAGCGCATCTATGGGGATGGGGCGGGATAAGGTAAAAGAGAGGTGAATGCATGATGAGAATTGGAGAAGGACGAGCGGAAGGAAAAATGAAGGAGGGGCCAAAATCACAGTGGTTCATATGAGTGCTTCCTCTCAGCTGCTGGTGAGCACTTCCAGAGCTGCAACGTGGTCAGGGTCATGTGCAGAGGCCCCTAGTGCCATCAAAGCTTAGAGCAAGGTTGCACTGCTCAAGTTTGCAACAGCTACTTGGAAAAAGCCGTTTGGCTCTTTCTACAGACTGAGTTTGACATCCATGTCTTAAATGCACTGAGCTGATATTGCACAAGTTTCAGCTTCAGTGTGCTTGCAGGGAGAGCCCTGGCTTGGCACTGGACAGCAAAGGTAAAAGCAATGAGGACAAGAGAATTCTTCTAGCTTTGCCAAGAAAAATCACTGTGAATGACAAAGGTAGAACTAAATTGGTCTGAATTTTCCTGCTATTGGTCAGCATTTTGGTGCCAAGGTAGTCACACTCTGTGTGAATGGGTACATGCATGTGAGAGAGGGAAAGAGAAAAGGTAATACGAAGAGCTTCATATTTAATATTACGTTAATCCCTTCCCTCCCAGCTAGAGCAGAGGTTTAAAATTTGTTTGCTGCACGTAAGGGGAAATGTACTGATCTATGCGAACATCATTTAATTAGGGAAGAAAGCTTTACTTTTCAGGAAAGTTGCAACTGAATAAATTAGTTTGGAAGTCTGAAGACATCAGCTGAAGTTTGGGGTTGTGGGGCTTTTTAAAAAATTATTTCTTTGCAGAAAATTCAAGTTGCATTTTGGACCAAACTTTCCTTTATTAACTCTGGAAACTTAAGCAGGGGATGGATTTCAGGCCAAGTGTTTTGAAAAGCCCTGCTAACAGCAACTGTAGCAGAAGGTGAAGGAACAACACTTCAGCATCTCAACTTCTCTGTGAAAGCCAGGTACTTTTGAAAAGGTACTTTCAATCAAATCAAGTCAGGGAATGTGTGCAACAGCTCTTTGCAAGTCGGGATTTGCTTCTAGCACCCTAGTTATGTGGCAGAAAATCCTGCAAAGGAGCAGGTGGGAGTCGCAAAGCCACGTGCCAGCTTTGGACCCAGAGCTCAGCATGATGGTGATCTCCACCAGCAACCACGGGGCGTAGGTTGTCGTGTCTGCCCTCCAGTCCTTGCTGGGGTAGAGCGCCCTTTCATTTGTGGCATGAGTTTTTATTCATTTATCTTCTTTTGAGCTTAGGCACATGCAGTAATTAGAGGAAAACTGGTGAGCTCGGCTAACACATTTGATCATGGGTAGCTTTAGGCTTGCATTTGGGTCACTAAAAATTAAGTAAAATGATGTTTCTTTTGCACTAGTTTTTGTGAACGGCCTTGATTTGACAGCAGTTATCTTCCCCACGTGACTGCACTAATGACTTTGAACACAGAAAGTACAGTGTGTCATGAACACAATAGAGTGGTTTGAAGCTACTGTATGAAAAGGGGAGGCTGAGACAGGCTAGTTTTTGACAAGCTTGTAACAAACCTGGGACTAACTGGCTGAGTTTAAACCCTTGGGAGGCTGGAAGCCAAAACATGTTCTGACCCATGAGGGGAAGCCCTGCCTGCATGGACATCCTCCTGAGGGGGGGGGGGGGCCGTGCTGCAGGGTGAGCAAAGTGGGTCTGGAGACGTCAGCACAAGCATTGCTCTCTCCTGCTCCTCCCTTGGCTTCCCCATCAGTCCCATTACAAAAGAGGTCATGCAGCCCCAGCGCTTACAAGTGAGGCGGAACCAGTGTGAGGATTTCTCTTCAGGTTTTGCCAGGAGAGGCAAAACCCAGGAGGGTCAAACGCTCCCAGGAAGACCCAGCTCAAATCTTCTGAGGACCTCCTCCGCCTGCTGGTATGTCCAAGCAGCCCAAATGATCTTGACATTCAAACAAAGTTTTCTTCATTGCTCTGCGGGATCTCTTTGCTGGCTGCAGGCAGATTTTGGTCAAGATGAAGGCCATTGATTTTAAAACATAAATGATAGGCTTTAGAGAAAGGCTTCATCTCACAGCTGGTCTAAACTACAAATACTACATAGCTATGTATGTCAAAGCTACTAGAGATGGCCTGTAAAGGTCATTTGGCTTACCTCCCTGTGTGACAGAGGTTGTACAGGCTTGTTGCTTGTCATTCCTACAAGAACTGGACCTGGGGAAATGTTTGATTGAGGGTTTCACCTCAGAAGTACCTCACTGCGTTTTCTTCTCTCAGTGAAAATGAGGAAAATGGGAAATTCTATAGAAGTGTACCCGTTTTTCATTTAAAAAGCTGGAGGAGGGGAAACCATATAGATTTTTAGAGAGGTTTGGCTTGTTTTTTAGAAAAAACACCTGGGACAAGATAAAATGTCAGCCTTGCCTACTTCAGTCCTTGATGACAGAAATCCACATGGCAATGCTAATGCAGAGTGATCTGCAGAGATTTACTGCGCTGAGAAGGCCCAGGGCCATGATCCTGCTGTAGAGGTGCGGTCCCACTGGCTGAGGTTCAGTTCTGAGGGAGGTGGAGGTTTGTTTGCCTACTGTGACAGTGGAAATGGCTCACTTCTCTTGAGCTGCAGAGCAAAATTACCTTCAATTTCTTCTTCTGTCGCTCTGTGCCCTGTAGCAGTGCTCTCAAAAGGTGGTTGCTATGCAGGCATAAATAAAATTCAGCATTCACGGGGACTACACATACCTGGAGCCATAACAGAAACCTTAATGAGTTAAATCAGAGCTTTTATTAGCTAATTTCTCATTGTCAACCAGTTTCTCGCATCTCTGTAGATAACTGATGTGGTGGAGAATAGTTCTTGCCTTCTGGAAGCTGGCTACCTTTTGAAATGCTCCCATCAGAGATACATTTTTCAGGCTTGTACTTCTTGCTTCTCGTGATCTTGTCAATGCGAGCTTTCTTGGCACTAACTCCACTGAGTGGAGGAAGGAGAATGTATTGGCAGGGAATGAGAGCCAGGTTTGTCTTTGTGCTGTGGATGTGGGCACTGAGGCCTCAGGAGCAGCTCCCGTTGGGTGAAGGAAGAATAATTCCCCTTTCTGCCAGAAGAGTTGCAAGGGTGGCTGCAGCCTGGTAGAGGGAAGCCAGCTCAGCCACAGCTGTGGCTAAAAATGGCTTGAAGCGGGAGGGTTAAGCATCTGGCCACTCCTGCTGTTGGTAAGGCTCCACAGCTGCTCTTTCAGCAAAGGAGCTTTTTTCAAATCTCAAAGCTACTGGCTGCAAAGGCAGCACATTTTTAAAGTCTAGAGGAGTATAAAAGACTGCAGATAAACCTGAAGAGTCTTCCCCAGTAGCTAAACCCCTGGGTTATATCTGTTGAAATTGTTGAGAGAAGATCCAACAAATATTTGTATCACTTGGATTTCTGCTGGGGATGCTGCATACTCACCAGAAAGAGTGCACGTGGCTCTTGCCTGTCAGCTGGGGATTGTAACTGGCTGGGCAGCAACTGCATGAGTCTGCATGCAAATATTGTTGCTCTGTTTTGGGGTTTGGTCCTTTTCCTTTCCAACCTTGTGGCTGGACACATCTAGCAGATGTGCATTCCTTTTCAGATCTGTCCATCCCCATTTCCTATCTGGTGTTTGAGAGCACCATGTGTTGGGTTGTGGCATGCAGGCAGGGAGCAATGCGGACCGGTGGTCAGAGGCAACCAGGCTTCTGAGGCATGGAGAATGAAGACTGACAGCAAAGTGGCTCTGGAGCACATGAGGAAGCTGGGAAGGGTCAGTAGGCATCAAGGTCTCTCCTCACCACACCTAGTCCTCTTCTGGGGCTGGAAAACCCCTTCTTCCCACAGAGACCTCTTGTCTTTCCTCATGTTGTCCCCGTTTCCACCCCAGCCTCTCCTCTGTCCCACTACTCCAGTTTCCTCTGCTTTTCTTCTGAGTGTCCTGGGCTCAGTGGAAGAAGGCTTGTACCGTGCCTCAAATCAGGCAGGCTTGAGTCATCCTGCCCCAAAATGTGGCGTGGGTACCTACACGGGCATAATGCTGCTCCTGGTTTGGCCTTGTGGTAGTGCATGTGTGTGCAGTCTGCTGCTGCCCGGAGGATGAGCTCCTGCTGCAAACACATTGGCACTGGTTAGATAAGCCAAATATGCCCTGTGATGCAGCCCACATAGTAACTACCAGCAAAAGCTGTTGGGGTTTGTATTTCAGACTGCAGTTCTCAAGCATTTTCGTACTTGCCATCACTGCAAAGAGCTTTGTTGTGTCTGATGGTTGTTTCCACCCTGTGAACTCGACATTTGCTGTAGTGTAGCTGACATTACTGCTGCTTTGGCACTGACTGAGACCAAAATTTGGTTGGTTAGTGGTTTTGTGACCATGGCCTGCTGAGATACAGCATGAGTTACGGAAAAAGAACAAAAACAAAAACAAAAGAGAGTTTGTATTTAAAAAGAAAGAGTTCTCGTGGTTTTGTCCCCACATATGGCAGGGACATATGCGGAAATGAATTTGCTGCTGTTTGCCAAGTAACAGTAAGCAGGTTGAGACACTGCGTTAGCTCTCACAAAAGGAAACATGATTTTTCTTTCATAATCTCTGTCATTTTAATTCAGGTGTTCACTGCTGTTTTCTTGAAACTGAGTTGCAAGTAATGAATTGGGGGTGGGCGGGAACTGCCATGGAAAAGAAACAGGCTACCCCAGAGGCACGTGGGTTCATCTGCCTGTCAGACCGCTTTATGAGATGTCCTGTGCAGAGGCTGATCTCTTGGTGAGGACCAAGCCCCGGGAGCTCCAGCTCAAGGGTTATGTGTGTTGGCAAGCTCACTGGACTGCTTTGAGATTAGTGTTCGGGTGAGCTGTTAAAGGCTTACACGCTGCAGACAAAGAACGCCAGCTCTTTGCTTTTGAGCATGAGACCATCTCCATGGTGGAGTGCATGTACACAGCAGTGTCTTGGAGAGACACACAGTATCACAGGGCCAAAGCTGTTGATTCTTCAGGGACTACAAATCTGTTCTTCCCCTGGAATGAAAACCTGCAATGGTGGTTTTCAACCCTGTGTGCCTGTGAGCATACATCCCTGTTCTGTGTGCCCTCCCAACCACACAGCCAAGCCAGAAACAGCGACTCTTCCAGGATTACAACAAACATGAAAACTGAGAGGTAGGCAACAGTTTGCAAGCCAAAGGAGAAGGGAGGACAGAGTTGACATCTGTGGTGTTAGGTTAGTGAATGCGGAGCTAAAAGCAGAGGAGGGCAACAAGAAAACACCGCTGTCCCAGCTAGGCTCCAGTTTGTTAGTCCCTGGGTAGCGAAGAAGGACCTTGTCTCCTGCTGACGCAGAAGTCCCGGACATAACTTATACAACCAATGTGATCAAGTTAATGCCACTTTATTAAGGGATACACAGCAATTTAAAGACTCGCACAAAGCACACGCGCAGCTGCTTGATTGCTAATAGGCTAAGGCCGCTTGTCCACGCACCCTTTTGCCCTCTATGATTGGTCCCGGTGGTGTGGTGTCCACACGCCATTCTCCTGCTGGGCAAACATCCTGTTTTCAGCAATCCACCTTCCTTATCTTTTTGCTACGCACCTTTCTCAATCCCTTGGCCTTCCAGGTGTTCTTCACAACAGCTACAGCCTGTTGTTACAGTGAGGCCACTCGGTCTGGATTGCTCATAACAGGTCTGTTGTTTTCCAGCCATTCCACAAATAGCTTACTGTTCCATTTAAGGTGATGAATCGATTCGGTAAGAGATGAATCCCCTTGTGTTCTAGCTGGTCCTCACAGATTAGAGGGGCTAGGGGCAGCTGGACCTATCTCTTAATAGGTAGGTATGCCAACTGGGGCCGTGACTATAGGCCTGGCACTGGATGCACGAACAGCCCATGTGCTGTAGGGCCGGTTGCATTCAAGAGAAGCAGTCAGGTTCCTGAACAGTATAGTTTATTTTGATGCAACATCTACAGATTCGCTAAGATTGCCTGCAATAAATCCACAAACTGCAGGTTGGCTATATAGCACTACACAACAAGAAAAACAACTGCAATCACACACACTTAATTCCCGGGTAATCACTCGCTGTAACCAAGGACTCAAATCTTACCAAGAGGCATCCCTTTGGGGGGGGGGGGGCGGGAGGAGCACGTCGATATGTCCCTCTGAGACCAGACACAAACTCGGGATTAGTATTTATTTATTATTTTAATATTAACGACACAGTAGTCCTTGGTGCGGGGGGTGCGCTGGGTTTTGTGGGAAAAGGGGGAGGATGAGAGAGAAGGTGGGCAGGCTCCTGCAAAAACCGCCCTTGAGAGAAGGGAGAAAAGTGAAAGAACGGGACTGCTTGGCCTCCACCTTGCTTCACGTTCCTCCTTGGTGCCACAACAAACAAAAATCACTGGACCTCCGTCCCGTCCTGTGTTCTGGGCACCCTGTCTCAAGGAAATGTGTGTTTTACAGATTTTTCTCCATTTTGCTTTTTCTCAGGCTTGCAGCACTAACCAAACCTACCAAAAATCTCCTCTTGTGAGGAAATGCTGTGGTGACAAGCAAAGACAGGAGCGGCCACCTGTATTGCTCTGTGGGTGTCCATCAGCTGGAAGGGCCGGGATAGGTTTTGTGAGACTTCATCCGAGGGGGAAAAATGATTCCTCAAAGAGAGAGTTGCCTTGTTGAACGCAGAGCTCTTCAAGGGAAACTGTGCTGTTACCGAAGAGGATTTCAGGTACTCGTGTGAAATGGCTCCATTCCTACACCCCGACACGAGCACATGGCTACTCTGCGCTGATACCCAGCTGGGTGAAGGCTCCTTGGGAACGCCGGATCTCTGCGGAGACTTACGCAGCCCGACTGCCCTGGCAGCTGCTCTCCCGCATGGCGGCAGCTGGTCACGAAGGCAAGCGTGTTGTCTGGTGAAAGGCGGCCATCAGTTTTCCACTCCTGTTTTTGGAGTGTTTTCTTTCGGGGCCGCCTAAAGACTAGACTACACGTGACTCACGGCAGCTGTGTTACTCCATACTCTGTCGGCTATAAGTAAGTGGGAAGGGAGGATGAGAACATTGCCCCGTACAACACAGCAGTTCAAGAATCTCAAGTTCCTGATCCTCCTGCAGCAGAGAAGGCCTGGTCGGGGGAGGGGGAGCTGCCGGCTTCCAGCTGCCCTCCTGGCGCTTCCCTCTGGGCTGCGGGTGCCGAATCGCTCACGGGGGGGGGCTGTCTGCAGATTTTCCTCCCGTACGGTGTGGCCGCAGCCGCCACTGCTGCGCCACAGCAATCCTCCTCTCCCCGCAGCCCGGCCAGGAGCGGGGCCGCGGGCGCCTCCTGCAACGGGAGGAGCGAGAGCTGCGCTGCAATCGCCCCGCCGCCAGCACGGACGGCCCCGCAGGGCGCCGCCTCCTTCTCTTCACGGTGACAAGCGCCTTTAGCGGTGACGCTCCGGTGGCGGCGGGGGAAGGTTTGCCCCCGAGCGTACCAACGTGCTCCGAACCCGGTGCTCCAAGTACCGCTCCCCGGTCCCGGCGCAGGCAGCGGCGGGGCGGGGCTCGAGGCGGGCTCACCGCGGGGGGCCGCTCCCGCCAGGCGCCCCCGGCCGGCCGAGACGGCGGCGGGGCGGGCGGGAGCTGCTCCTCGCCCGGGAGGTGCGGGTGCGGCTCGGCGCCGCGGAGGTGAGGGGGCAGCCGGCGCTCACCCGGGGCGGGCCGGGCCCGTGGGGAACGCGGCCTCGTTCGCTTCGCGTCCCGGAGCCGGGCGGCCGCGGCGTGGGGTTGTGCCGTCGGCTGCGTGGGGCCCCGCGGGCCCGGCCTCGGTCACGGAGGGACCCTGAGGACCGTCTGGTCCTGTCCCTGCTGCGGGCAGGGACAGCTGCCTCGGTCGGGCCGGGTCCCCTCGCCACCCCCGGCGAGCCGCGGCCCGCGCTACCCTCCTCCCCGCGGAGGGGCGAGCGGGTGTGCGAGGCTGCTCCGGGCGCTCACCCGAAACACCTTCCCGCTTGGGTTTGGTTTCTGTTTGTCCCCTGAGGCGGACCGCGTCTCAGGAAAAGCCTTCTTCGGCACAGAGGCGGAGCTGGGCCAGCTGAGGAAACTCAAGTCTGGAGAGCGACTGGTTTTGCTGCTTAAAAACCACCCCCCACTCGCAGTTTCTAGAAATAAAGGTGCGTCGCTGACTCCTCTCCTCGGGTCATCCCCTCCGGTCTGCTCACGGGCGTGTGTGCAGAGACGGGAAGCCCCAGTTCGAGTCCTGTTTGTAAAATTAATGCTTGGTTTGTTTATTTACGAACATCTGTGGTTCTGATGGTCAGGCATCAATTCTGAAGGGTCTTTCATTCAGATAAGTATTCAGTGCTTTTCTGGTGCTGCGCATGGCTTTAAAACCGTTTGAACTAGTTAGCTTGCCTGCGTGTCTTCTGCTGGCACCGTGCATCTATTTGTGTAACACCAGCACCTACAAAAAAACCCACCCAAACCTCAACAAAAAACCCCACCTCACCTTGAAACAGAAGTTTAGTTCTGGACCCCTTGTGTGCATTCTGGCAGTGAGTCAATTTTCTTTGAGGCGCAGTGGATCCAGATGTGTATCCCATGTCACTTAACTGTTCAGTATGCAGATACCTTGTAATCTCAGCTAGTCGAGTCACGTTCTCTGTCAGTGTTGGAATAAGAATTTCAAGTTAGGTGGATTGATACCTGCCTGCTGGTGGGATTTTATCTGTGAGGTCACAGATGGCCTTCAGCTTTGAGGATCAAATTTAACCACGATTCTAAAATTTAAAATGAGATTTTGAAATACTTTTATTTTTTTCTCCCTTGACCAGCTTCAAGGTTCTGAAGTGAATTAGCCTCTGTAGTCCTCACGCCTCTCTTGTCGTATGTAGCCTAAGAGGACTACCCACAGGTCTAAGTTTAGGTGTGTGTTGGAGACTTTGCAGGATTGAAGGTGGGTTGGTGAATAGCAAGGAGAGATTTCCTTTATAAAAAATAAACTCGTGGCTTTTATTCTGAGCTCTGTCAGGGATTCAAGTTTGTGTCTGTCTTTCAGTCCTGGAAGGTGTCTCACAACTCTAATCCTGGACCGAATGCTTTCTGGGGAGGATGGCTGGTCCTGTGTCCCTGGGAATGGCTCTCAGAGCTGGTCTGGTTTTCAAGGGCTGCAGACTTCAATCCCTGCACAGTTTAATCTTGCTTCTACGGAGCTTCCAATCAGAGGGATGCATGGGTCTCTGCGGGTGATGTATGTGGGTGCTGAGCACTCGGATGTGTCTGTGATGTCTGCCACTGCTGCGGTTCCTCGATTTGCATGTTAATGCAATCTGAACACAGTCCGTGTTAACAGGTGTTCTGAATCCATACCAAATCAAATGCTGAGACTGAACTCCTTAACCTGAAACTGCTTTTTCCTCCAGGGAAAATGCTGCATGAGATTAAAAGCCTTGTCGTTGATGAACCAAAGTATTGGCTGGATGTTCTCTATATTTGGAACACATTCATGGGTCTGAGGGAAAAAAAATGAGATGTCTCAAGAAAACCATTTGCCTCTCAAGAGAAAATCACAAGAAGAGACAAATACTGCAACTAAAAGGCAGAAAACAGAACAGACTATGTCTGAGCAATGTCAAGCGGAAGCTGCAGAGAGGTATATGTTGCCAGAGAGAAAGATTGATCAAGACTGCTGGACTGAAAGTAAGACTTCCTTAGAAGACCCTTCCAAAAGCAGTGGAAAGAAGCCTGTTGTGAAGGAGAAGCTTAGTTTCAGAGTTTCTTGTCGTTGTAGTGGAGCAGTTGCCAAAATACTTCAGTCACAGGTATGCTAAAGTATCTGTGTTTCAAAAGCATTTGGCAAAGGTGAAGGGAGGTCTGTAGTTTGTCATTTCAACTGTGTGTTGTGTGTTTTAGAATAAGAAACAGATTTAGCCTTTTCCTGTATTTTCTCAAAAAAAGCCCTTAACCTGCATTTCCCTTAAACAAGTGGAAATACAAGGGCTACTGTTAATTTCTGGGCACTATACCCTGAATACTTTCAAATCGATGTCTTTTATTGAGCCTAAGTACAGGTAAGAGGTTGAGGTGGCTGGGCCTGTAGGGTCTGAGGGGGTGATGTGATAGTAGCTTACAGCTATTTAAAGGGTCATTGCAAGGGTAATGGAGGCAGACTCCTCTCAGTTGTGGCAGAGAGTGGAAAAGAAAGCACAAAACCAAAACTTGGCAGCTTCGGTGGGCTCTCCTTGGGTATTGGGGAGAATTTGTTCTCCAGGAGGGAGGTGCAGCCCTGGGATGTGTCCTGCAGTAGGGGTTAGATCTTGGTTCTTGGGAGAGAGTGGTGGTGTAGAGACCTCCAGGCACCCCTTCTATCCAGCCCTCTTCCCATCTATAATACCCTTCTACTGTGAGGAAAATAAAAAAAACCCAACCCTGTGTAACTGCAATTTATGTAGATTTCTCTTACTTGAAGTTAACAGTAGTTTAACTAGATTTTTTTTTTTTCCCCCCTTACTCAAGCTAGTACCCTGAGAAGGTGGGACACGTGAGCCTGCCAATGTTTGCTTAAATTCGTGCTGTGCATTTGAACTCTCATGCTGTGAAGGCAGTCTGAGCTGGATGCCACAAAAGCATTAAAATTGCGAGCTGCAGTTGTGCATTCACAGATTTTCTCTTGGGTAATCCAGTTTACAGACATCGGAAATATTTTGTGCGTCACAGGTATTTATAAAACAGCGACAGGTTTTGTTGTAACTTGGGCAGGACTTGAACTTCAGCCACACTGCTGATGAGTGACAGTCATTTTGTCCTGTGGTGTTTGCTCTCTGCCCCTCGCTCGCTCGCTGTGCCCTGTTGTACTACTTCTGGTGTTTGTATGAGTTGTTCTGGGGGTAGAGAGAGGCTCTTTCTTTTTTTCCCAGGTGTTTCTGAGGATTGTGCAGTCAAAGGCTATGATTTGTAGTTTTCTTAATTCTGATAATTTTGCTGCCTGTGACTGTTCTTCCCCCTTGCAGGAGATCGGAAGAGCCGTTGGCATAGCGCTCGTGAAGCAGTTTGGGTGGCAGGCTGATCTGCGGGACCCCGATCTAGAGGTAGTGGTGCTTGTCTGCCAGATGGCGTGTTGATGCTTCCAGAATTGCCCCGATCTCTTTTGTTTTGTCCTCTGCTCCCTTTGCACTCAGGACTGTGGCCTCTTCTTGGTTTTTTTGGTGCTGAATTTAGCTAGAAATCATCTGATAGTGCTGAGCAAAGCTTTTTTGGTTGACACTCTGTGTGCGCCTTTGAGAGCACTGAAATACCAGAATGGCCAGTGTTGGCCTGTACGTCGGGAAGGATCCTTACAGGAGATGTCTCAGCATCTGCTGGATTCTGTGTTGGAAATGGCGATCACCTGAGCCAGTGGGCAGCTTGTTTAGCCTCTGTGGGGGAAGAGAGCGAGTAGGAAGGTTACGTCCTTAATGAACTGGACTTGTGCATGCTGTTCATGGAAGAGCCTCCTCCTAGACCCTGACCCTGGCAAGGAGCTTGATGCAAGCTGTCTGGAGACCTTGGAAAAGACGCGTTGCTCTTGACAAGCCATTTCTCCATCCCTGTGCTTCGTATATGGAAGCTGCTCTCTGCACTGATGCTGGGAGGTCTGAGGCTGTCTTTAAAAACTCTGAGTTCATGTACGGGCTCTGGTTTTCCCAGGCTGTTCATTAAGTACAGCTTTGTTAAGCCTCAAGTGGGGCTCTTGTCCAGATTTTTGCTCTGAAACCATTCAGGTCCTGAGGACTGGGATATTGCACAAGCGTTGTTTTTCTTTTGGCTTCCTGGGGAGGGATTGCAGTCATGCAAGACCTGTTGGGGAGCTCAGTCATATTTAGGGATGCGCCTATGGGACAGGAGGACAATTTATTTGAGCTGCCTGTATTTCTGGAAGGATTACACACATTTGCCTTCCATCTGAAATGCCACTTAGTGGTGCTCATGGGGTTTTTTAATTGGTTTTGCGTTTGGATTTTTTTTAAAAAGGAGGGGGCTATCTGAATAACTGAGTGCTGGTATAATCTTCTCCTGCTTAGAGGAAAAGGTTTTATAATTAAAAATATTCATTCAGTGTTACAAAAATTGGTTCTGTAAAGATTCAGGAGCTTGTTGGTGGATTCTTGGCTGACAAAATTCCCCTCCCAGCTTGGTTAAACAGTAAATCCTCTTTAAAGTGGCATTCAGATTATCTAGTGTGATTTCTTCCCACTGATCATAGTTGTCTAAAGCATATATTTTTGTTGTTAAAAGCTAGGATCAGATTATCTTAATGACATTTACTCAGTGGTAGGGATTCCTCTTTTCAGGTAGGCATTCTCCTCACCAGATTTGTCTTGGTAGTGTCAGAACAGGCATCATTTCTAAATAGTCGTGCTGTCCACTGTGAGTAATTATTTTCTGGTTTAATATTCAGTGGACTGCCACATTAGTCTTGTGGTCTGTCTGGAGCTTATCTGAGCATGCAGGCCAGACTTTGTGGTTAAGTTGTGGATAAAAGCGGACTGGTTTCTATCTGTCTGTCTGCAGATCTGTCCAGTTCATTTCTTCTTTCATATTACGTGGGCTTTTCTTGTGGTTGTACCATTGTTTTAAAGGGTGATGTTTTGTTTTTTTTCCTGTTTGCAGGCTTCCATTAGCAAACAGAGAGTCTATCAGAACAGCAGGACTGCGGTCAACAATTGCATGGGCCCTGGCATCTCTGGCTGAAATCAGTGTAAGTGGATATTCATGGCAAAGAAATAGAGTCTTGGTTGAAGGGGGTGTTGCTGCTCGTCAGGGTTGGAGCCGGACGCTTTGAGGAAGTACGGTGATTTTAATGCCCTTTGCTCTGATGCATGTGTACAGGGGTTTTGCCTTATCTGTGATCAGAGTGTGCTGTCACCTGCTGTTCAACCAGATACTTGCTGTAATCCCAGGTTCTTCTCAGAAGAGGTGTTACTCCTTGTCCAGATATCAGTCTACTTTGCATGATTTTTTTTCACTGGCCAGGCTTCAAACCTTCTTTTGAGTTGTTTTCCCAAGGGAAACCAGAAGCAAGCGCGATCTGTTCCACGGATTAATTCGGTACCAATATCCATCTGCAGTCTGCTCCTAACTTTTTTCCTCTAAATGTCACCTCAAGGCTGGATGCATAGTGGTTAGTGAAACTAGGAATGCTTCTTTCTGTATTCTCTTCCAAGCAAGTTTGGCCTGGTAAACCGGTGATGATTGTTACTCTGAATTCACGGTCATGTGTAGGTGATGTGTACATCCCTGAGTAAGCTTGTCCTGGGGGAGGAGTCTGTCTTGCCTGGGATGCAATAACCCCTTTATGTTTGTAGGCGGGTGCCTTTGTGCTGGATCCCGTGTGTGGGCTAGGAACGATACTGCTGGAAGCTGCCAAAGAGTGGCCTGTGAGTATCACAGTGGCAACAGGCAGGCCCTTTGCAAGACGGCTTGTAGTTGCATCAAGAGAAATCTGTGCCACAGTTACACCAGACTCCATTACTGAACAAGTAATTGGTGTCTTTGTCACCGGTCAGAAGCTGTTGTTTGTGCTCGTCTTGAGAAAGACTGCAGGTAACTTGTCCTTCCATTTGTAGATGAAATTGTTACAAGCTCGTCCTGCAAGTGTGGATCCAAGGATGTTCCAGGAAACGTCTCCAGCTAGAGTTCTGGCATAGAAACACAGCAGGGTTTAGGTGGGAAGGGACGGCTGGAGGCCTTTAGTCCTGTCATCTGCTGGGAGTAGGGCTAACCCCAAAGCTGGGCCAGGTTGCTCCAGAGCCTTGTCCTGTTGAGATTTGAAGCATCCTGAGGGGCGGAGACCCCACAGTCTCCTCCTCTCACATGGTGGCTGCGCTCTGGCCAGCACAGCCCTCGTCGCTACAAGGGTGCAGTGCTGCCTCATGATCCAGCCAGACAAGTGCCGGGAACACCCGGGATGCAGAAACTCTGGGGAGATACTTGGAAGACACCAGCTCCGACAGAATCCAAGTGATTCTGGCTGTAACCAGATTCTTGAGGGGAGAAAAGCGGGACGGAGAGAAATTCAGCATGTGTTTCCTTGCCATTCATACGTGTGTCTCTGAACCTCTGCGCTAACTCTTTGCAAGCTTAGCTCCTCTGTCGCGTTGTGCTTGTGAAGATGTGTGTTGAGAAGGAGCAGTTAGATTGGCACCATGCAGTCCCCTGTTCAGAGAGTCCTACTCTCCTGCCACCAGTAGTGGGGAACCTGCAAGCTAAACCACACTCTCATGCATTCGTCTTCCCGGTCTGCATTGGGTTGGCAGCTTTGTAGCGCCATTTGCGAGGAAAGGTACGGAAGGAGCTATGAATCCGGGTGTATAACCTGCGAAAGAGCTGGCAGACGCTTTTGTAAGGTGAATGAGGGCACCGCTGCTGTTCATTTTTCAGACTGTCCTCTTTGCCACAACCACCAGCAGGCAAGCACACGAAGAAAGAATCCTCAGATCTCCATAGCCTCTACTGAATGGGGTATGCAGGGAGCCCGTTCCCCATGTCTGCAAGACATTTCCTCAAGGCAAAGGTCTTGGGAGGAGAACAGAGAAAGCCAGTGTACCAAACGTGTTTCCACGTGTGGCAGCAGATCTCACAGCAGGTGCCTTGGACAGAGAGCAGCAGGCAGCAGCGCCTTGGCACCGTGTCACCTCTTGTACCATCTTTCCAAGGGAAGGGGAATCCCGAAGGGAGGTCGAGTCTGTAGCGGCAGTCTGGAAGAAGCATAAGCCTATTCACTCAGGGACTGTGAGGGCCAGAAGTGGATACGCCGGTGTACGTGCAAAGGGCGTGCTGACCGTTCACGGGCAAGAACATGCAACACATTTCACAGCGGATTTCACTTCTCTCAGGCTTCCCTGCATTTCTCACCGGAGGAAGCCCTTCGCATTCTTCAGCAAAGAACCCCGAAGACCGCATTCGAGAACAGGTCGGTGTTTTCTCCGTTACTTCTCCAGGACTGCGGCCTTTCAGTGTCCGCTGTTTCAAGCGCTTTTACAAGGCACAGGCGAGGCCGGGGGCTACGGCAGTTTTACTGTCTGACTCCCCGGGGCGGGGTGCGGGGCGCCGAGGGGCAGCCGCGGCCCCGCCGCCGCCAGAGAGAAGGAGCGCGCGGGCCCCGGCAGCGGCGGCCCCGGCCCCGCCCCCTGCGGCGGGAAGCGGCGGGAAGCGGCGGAGGGAGGGGCGGGCCCCGCGCGCGCCGCCGGGCCAATCCCGCGCTGGCCGAGGGACGCGCCTCAGCGGCGACGCGGCAAAACTCTCAGGCGACGGTCGCCGGAGCGGCCGCGGCGCTGCACGTGTCCCTCCGCCGGCCCGGCCCGGCCCGGCCCGGCCCGGCCCGGCCCGGCCCGCCCGCCGGCCGGAGGGGAGGGGAGGGGAGGGGAGGGGAGCGGAGCGCGGAGAGCAGAGGAGAGCGCTGCGCGGGGAGAGCGCGGCGGAGTGCGCGCCGCCGGCCTCCGCCGGAGCGGGGCGGCGGCGCAGCCGCGGCGACGGCCCTCGGGGCAGGCGGCAGGAAGGCGGCGAGGCGGAGGGATCCGTGGCGCGTGCGGCGGCGGGGCCGGGCGCGGGGCGGGCGCGGCGCCGCTCCGCCGTGTGTCCGGTGTGCTCTTCATTGGAGCCGATTTCAGCGGTTTTTTGGTGATTTGGATTTAAATAAGGAATGATTTAGAGCCGCCGTACATCTAGTTGCGATGCTGCTACGAAGTCCGCCCCCCCTGGACCTCGTGGGCTCCAGCTCCGAGTTCACCTCCTCAGAGTCTCCGCGCTCGGCAGCCGCCGCATCTGGACGCGCTGCGGGGAGATCGGGGACCGGGAGAGCCGACGAGGCCGTGAGCACCGGGCGGGGCGCGGCGCGGCGGGGGTGAAGCTCCGGCTCCGCGGGGAGACGGGCCTCGGCCCGGCGGGGCAGGGGCCGGGCAGCGGGGCCGGGCAGGCGCCCGGTGGCTGCGCGGCGGGGGGGCCGTCGCCGGGGGCGCGAGGCTGGTGCCCGCCAGGAGCCTTCGAGGGCCGGTGGGAGGAGCGGGGAGAGCCGAGTCCGCGCGCGGAGGCGGCGGAGGTCGCTGTCGCTGGGGGAGAAAACAGGGAAAAAACTCGTCTTTCGGGTAAGCGTCCACAGCTGCGGTCGTGCGTGGCTGCGTGTGAAGAAGCTTCTGGGACCGCGGCCGGGCGAGGCCCCTTCCGCGTCCCCCGCCGCAGCCCCGGCAGGCATATATTTCATTTCTGGTCGCCCGGCAGGCATTTCTGGTCGCCCGGCAGCGAAAGGGGGGCTCGGCACGGCCCCTGAGTCGTCTGCTGCCCTGTGGATAGAACCTTTTCGTGTCCCCGTACGGTTTTAATTCAAGTTCTTCTCTCAGGTAAAGAGCTCTCGTGAAAAGGTCTTGGAGACCCCTTTGCTTTAATTGTGGCAATGCTTACAGAGCACTTGCTGTTTTGATGACGCAAATGCATCAAAACCAGCGCCCGGCCCAAAACATGCGTGACCTGTAACTGCGTTCTAGCTGGCCTGAAGTGCCTGTGAAATGCTCTTGGTCGAGCGTATATAGGTACTGCTTTGGCTGCTTGAAAAACAAAGCTCTGTTCAGAAATCGGGACGAATTTGTGCTTCTGGCTGTAACCTAAAAGGATGAAAACTTGACTTAAGCTTTTTCTAGTCTGTAACTTTAATGGTAATGTGTGTTTTGTATTTATGATTTTTCATCCAGAAAAGAGACAGTGTCCGTGATTTTAGAGAACGTTAGGTAATCCATGCTCTCTCTGCATCTCAGTGTGGCTACTTTAAGAAGGAAACTATTTCACTTGGAGGAAGGAGGAGTTCATTCTTTTTAATGTAGCCTTCAAAAACTGAAACTCTTCTCTGGGCTTTGCAAGTCAGGCTCTTCTCGGCAGGGTGTCTTGCAATTCCATGAGAAATAAAGGCAGACCAGCTCCGACTTGGAAGTTTCCTTGCAGCAGAACTCTTTCAGGTTTTTCAGTTGTATGGAGTCTGTTGTTTTTTCTTTTTTTTTTTTCCTTTCCATTATTTTCAAGACTAATGAACTAATAAGGAAGACATCCTTGGCGGGTATGTTTGGTTTTTACTTTGCAGACAGCCATGGGATTCTGCTTCAGGATCACTGCTCTGCTTTTGCAGTCTATGGTTGTCAGAGGCTCCAGGGAATTCTGCTGCCCAGTGCATGCAGGGGAAGGCTGTGAAAAGTTACGCAGGTAAAGCAGCTGGCACACGTTGTCCGCGTGGAGAACAGGGAGGAGGAAGCTAAATGTGAACTTTTCACGGAAACCAAAACAGAATCGTCATTATGAAACTGGCTGTAAGCTGGTTCTTTTGGTTTCTTTTTTTTTGTTTTGTTTTGTTGTTTTTTTTTTTTTGTTGTTGTTTTGTAGTTGTTTGCTTTTTGCAGACCTTTCCCATGCTTTGAGGCCTGGATTTATTCTTACCTCATATTTGTAGGGGGGCTGGACTCTGCTGGAGTGTTTTAGCTGCAGAGACAATGGGGAAGTGCCCTGGATGAGAGAGATGATAATGCTGGTGCTACCTACAGGTTCAAGTCGTAATGCCTCTTTCCTGACTTGTTGATGTGCAGCTTTTGCAGTTTTTCGGATATCAGCAAGCAGTTTCTCTCTAGTTACTCAGCTTCCTACATTTGTAGCGAGTAAAGAGCATAGAGCAGGAGCTCTAAGGTAAGCCAGCATCTGAGGGGTTTATCCTCCCAGGTTTGTGGTCCCAAGAAGTTCCGTGGCAGATCCGAAGTGGCTCCTGTCCCTTTGGAAGCTGTGTATCTGTGTGTCTCTAACCGTGGTGTAATTTGCCAGGCTGAACCCGCTTGTTGTGTTGTGACCTTTATTGAGGGCAGTGTGCTGCAAAGTTCCCTTTTTGTCTGGACAAAGTGGAAACTCTCTTTTCCAGGCTGAGTCTTCCTGACTTGTCTTCGTGACTCCAGCCTGGAGAACAGCAGGAAGAGAGGTGCTCTCAGGGTAAAAGCAAATAGTGTGCAAAAGGAATAAGCTTTAGAAAACTCTTTTCTCTTAGGATATTATTAATAGCAGGACTATTAATAAATAGATATTGTTTTATACAGCACAGGTGCTCTAGGAACCATACTAACAGTTCAGTGCAGTATGCACGGGTGCTCTAGGAACAGTGCTGAAGATAAGTAACCATGATGACCAAAGACTGCATCAGTGAGCAGTGGTGTCAGAAGAGGAACCGGAGCAGAACGGGAAGAACTAGTTGGAACTGTGGAATATAATGGGCTTTGGAAATTGATGATGAATTGGTATTGTATTGAATGTTACGAAGAATCGTATAAAGATAAGATACTTCTTGTTAGCTGTTGCCACTTGCTGAGGTGATGGCTCAACTGTGAGTTGTTAATAAAGCAAGCCTACAGATAGCCACAGTCTGGTAAAATCCTTTAACATCGTACTCCTCCTCCTTGCAGAAGGACCCATGTGAACAAGATCAACAGGCATAAAAAAGTGGATCTTCAGTTCCCTTTGGTTTCCTGGGGCTAAATGCTGTCCTCCTGAAGGAAACGCTTTAATGTTGCTCTGAATGCAGTTAGAAATGGATCAGAAATAGGAGAAGAACTCTCTTAAGTAGTTTTTAATCCCAGGACATGCATGGTCAAACTTGACCGCTTCTCAGAACCAATTTTGAAATAACAGGTTTGGGTGTCTTTTTCATTAAATGCTAAGTTTTTATGAAAGACTTCGCTGCAATAACTTTTTTCAGAGGATATGAAGCTCAAGTTATCCACAAGAAAAGCATGGCAGAGGGGAGCTTTAGCTTTGGAAGCTGATTCCGTGCCCGCCCCCCCAGCCCAAGATCTACTTCTTGGTGTAGAAGCAGTCCAAGGCTTGCCTGGCATTAGTTGCAACACTCTCAAGTTAGGAGAGTTAAGAGAACAAAGTTGCCTAAATGAGGCAGAACTTCCTTCTTAGCTCAAGAGATGGTTCAGGTAAATATGTTCTTATTTCCTTCTTTTCCTAGGAATTTTCTCACGGCACAATGGGATGTTTCAAGGAGCGTAGCTCAAGATCAATGCGAAGAAACGTGCCACCCTGTTTAGGCTCCAGCTTTGACAAAAGCATGGCCATACTAAGTGAAAATGTCAATCGAAGACACTTGTTGAGGTATTGTGTTTTGAGATGTCCAATCTCTGTTCACTCCACAGAATGACGAGGAGAAGTGAAAGCATGCACAATGAGTCACGTCATGATAAATGTACAGCTAAAAATCTGTGGGTGAATACGCTTCTGTTCATGTCAGTGCCAGTGTCTTTCGAACCAGAATCACTCTTCTTAGGAAATGCCTTTTGCTTGTATAAAAACCATGCGTCTTTCCCCAACTCCTTTGAGACCTCTCTGCTTTGGTTCCTGAGAGATTATTTGCCCTATCGAGACGTGCAGATTTGCAGGTTAGGGAATGTCCATCCCTATCAAACTGTTTGCACGTGGTATGCAGCAGACTTGAGTTCTGAATCCCTCTTGTGGCCCACAGGCTTTTCTTTGTATGTCATGGAGCACCCGATTACAAGCTCCCTAGTCTTGTGGGAGAACTCTACAATGCAGTATGATAGTGTGAATTCCAGCCTGTTCTTAGGCCCTGGAGAATCTGTTCCTTAGCTTGCGTTTCTTTGTGATGCGGATTTTCTGGAGTCTGCAGGACACAAATGAATTGCAAGTCATTCTTGCAAATAGGAGGGAACGTTGCGGTATTATCATAGAATCCCAGAATGGTTTGGGTTGGAAGGGACCTTAAAGATCATCTAGTTCCAACCCCCCTGCCATGGGCAGGGACACCTTGTATTAGGCTCAAAGCCCCGTCCAACCTGAGCTTGAGCACTTCAGGGAGGGGGCATCCACAGCTTCTCTGGGCAACGTGTGCCAGTGCCTCACCACCCTCCCAGGAGTGTACTTCTTCCTTATCTCTAATCTGAATCTCCCCTCTTTCCGTTTAAAACCGTTAGCCCTCGACCTGTCCCTACAGTCCCTGATAAAGAGTCCCTCCTCAGCTTTCCTTTAAGTGTACTGGAAGGCCACTAGAAGGTCTCGGCGGGGCCTTCTCTTCTCTGGGCTGAGCACCCCCAACTCTCTCAGCCTGTCCTCGTAAGGGAGGTGCTACAGCCCGCTGATCCTCTTGTGGGGCCTCCTCTGGATCCGCTCGAGCAGATCCATGTCCTTCTGATGTTGGGAGCCCCAGCGCTGAACACAGCGCTGCAGGTGGGATCTGACGGGAGTAGAATAGAGACCTCTCTCGACCTGCTGGCCACACTGCTCTTGATGCAGCCCAGGGCGAGCTTGGCTTTCTGGGCTGCAAATACACGTTGCAGTGTCATTTTGAGCTGCTTCTCAGGCAGCACCCCCAAGTCCTTCTCCGCAGGGCTGCTGTCATTCCACTCCTCGCCCAGCCTGTCCTTGTGCTTGGGTTTGCCCCGACACTTGTGCAGAGCCTTGCACCAAGCCTGGTTGAACTTGGTGAGGTTTGCATGGGCCCAGCTCTCGTGCCTGTCCGGGTCCCTCCGGATGGCCCATCCCTTCCCTCCAGCGAGTTGACGGCACCACACAGCTTGGCTTTGTCAGCAGACTTGCTGAGGGTGCACTCGATCCCCCTGTCCGTGTCGCCAACAAACAGGTGATCATCTATTGCACTATATTATTATATTATAATACACTGTAGTATTGTAACCTTTATACTATTGAATTAATTATTGTAATATGTGTGAGTTAAAAAGTAATTCAGTCGTGAGACTCACAAAGCCCCTGCTGTCGGGAAGGTGTCCCTGAAGTTCAGCAATTTATCTTGGCGCTGACTTGCTGTGCCGAGAGCGCAGGAAGGCTCGGTACCACGAGGCTGCTTGCTGGCAGCTGGGAAAATCCGTTGGCTCCAGGCAGTGTCCTGCCAGCTGTGGGCTGCATGCGGGAGGGGGCCTGAAATGCACTTTGTGTAGTAATTCAAGTTCTAGGTGTGGAGATCTTTTTTTTCAAGCAAGCAAGCGTTGGAGTTCTTTGCTATTTGGGAATTTATGTTGAGGAATTTCTTACCCTCTAGAGCTTTTGTGTGCTGATGGAGAAAATGATGTGATGCATGCTTAAGCAGCATACTAAAACCACGCATCTTAAGCACAGACTTCCCACGTAAACAATTTTCTAAAAAAGCAATTGGATACAATTTTACATGAGTGGAGTAAAGCCACTTTATCTGGAGTTATTTGTTGTTTTCAGGAAGAAGGTAACTGCACAGAACAGAAGTTGCGTGTTTGTTTCCATCAGAGTGTCTTTTCAGTCTCTTAAAAACTTGCGATACAGGTCCTGCTTCTAAGTAGGTAATTTAAGTTGGATGCTGTGGTTACAACAGTAACTTCTAGTTCACTATTTAAAAGAAAAAAATCAATCCATTGCATACTTTTTTTTTTAGTAGAGCAGCAGTGAAATGAAGGGAATAACATATTTTTTGCCTCAGAGTATTTTATATATGAGTGCGTTTTAGTCACCGGAACACTGAGGACGAGAGCTGAAGCAAAAGCTGCAGAACAAGTCTGTGACGAAAATGAGGGCTTGGAGGTCCACTGAAGCTGTGGACCTCGACAGAGTCATTACATCGCTACAACTCGATCTGTTTTGTTTGACAACCTTATAACAAAGTAAGTGGGGTTTTTTTCATCATCTTGCAAAAGTACTAAAATGAGCCTTATTAGCAAGCCTTTGTGCTATGGCATACTATTGGCTAGGGACTTTCTCCTTCTTTGCACGGCAGAAGAAGGTGCTGTTCCTGGCAGCCAGAGCTAAGTGTATTCGGTGGTCAGGCTGAGGTGTTTCTACGTGCCCTCATGTAAACATTGTGTCCTAGCGATTGCTGCTAGGCCGCAGGTGCCCTCTGTTGTAGTGGTCCACCGCTGTTACAGCACTTGGAACTTTCTGGATGTTGTTAGCAACAACTGCTAGTGTACAACTGCTGTGGATCAGGAAGGGAGGGTCTCCTCCTCCTCCTCTGCCCATATGTCTGGTAACTGTTGTTAATATCTTGATCTATATAAGGTGGGAGCCTTTTTACTTCCTAGGCAATCTGTTTACCCCAATTTTTTTAGAAATAGGTGCTTGTGGCTGTTTTAGACTTCCAGATGTGTGAGTGTGTGTGGGAGTGAGTGTGTGTTCTTTGGAAGATGCTTTCTGAGTAAAGGATTTGGGCCCAGTTTATGTTTAAATTGGTCACTGGTGTCTGTTTTGGGCGTTGCCAGGTGCAGAGACATCTTCATAGTAGAGCATCTTGCTGTCCTTTTGAATGACAGGCACTTCATTTTTTTAAGCATCTTCATAGCCTACTTTCAGAGTGTTTTCTTTAGATCTGAATTCCATTTTTTAAATTTTTGTATTTTTCTGATGAAACCAGGATTACCCCTAGTACTTTGTGTATCATCTCTGAAATGCCTGTCTGATTTTTGGTTTGGGTTGGGTGGTTTTTTGTTTTTTGTGTTTTGTTTTGTTTTTTTTTTTTTGTCTGCTGGGAATTGTGTTTTCCTGGGTTCTGCCACACTCTTGGATTATTAACCTGTGAATGATTGATAGAGATGCTTTGGTTTTGTGTCTGGAGAAGTATTTAGCTACCATGTGTCCTATTTTAGAGCAGAAATTCTTGTGCTGAAATCTTGGGTGCCAGAATGATGTTCCTATTTTCTCCTCTTGTACTTTAATTGAATCTCTTTTGTATATGGAGTGCCTTGGTAATGTTACTATAGAGGCACCAAATATGCCCGTGTTAGGCTTTCTGCACACTTGTGACTGATCTTTCTTGTTTGTTCTCATTAGAAAAACCTCAATATTTACTCCCAAGGAGAGGAGGAAATCCAAACAGGTGACAGAGAAATAGGTGAGAAGCAAGATGACATTGTAGGTTAGTTCTGGTTTAGATTTTCTTTACCACGCTCTAGCCAAAAGCCTTGTCTTAAACAATTGAGATGAGCTGAACTACTGGGTGTTTTTCACCTATTGAAAAATTCTGTATTGCTGTCGAGGTGACAAGCCATAGTCACGGACTCTAGGGCTGTAGTGTAGTGAGCTCAGAACAGGCATTCAGAGGGGAAAAAAAATTGGATGCTTTTCCAAAATGCTTACAAGATAAAAGGCAACGGATGGCTGTGGACAGGTGGGAATAGAAAGCAATGGACGGTGTTACTCAGAATAAGAAAGACTGATCTTGGTACATCAGGAGCAGGACAGTTTTCCTGGTGTTGAGCAGCACAACGAGAGCGTTTTGCAGAAGTTAGGTGGGCTGTCAAGGGTGTATGGAAAGCTCCTCCTGAGCGTGAAGGTCACCAGGGGAGAAGATAGCGGCGTTCCTTTTTCTGTTTAGCAGCAGTGGGTGGAAGCTGCCGTCCGGGCTGTTAGGAGCTGCCATCCTGGTACTCGTGGAAATACCATGAGGAATAAGGTTAAATCATAAGAGGGCATCTTAACTTGATGTTTGAAGTGAGGGGGGGAAACTTTGTTTTAAGGAGTGCAATAGTTGTGATGAAGGCAGTCAGTGCAATGAGCCTTGCAGGAGTTTTCTGGATGGAAAAGAAGGGGGTGAGACTGTACTTAAGGGCAGAAGAGGATGTGGCAGTAGTGGAGCCGATCAGTGTTAGATTTTTGTGAGAGATCTCTGCGCACACACAAGAAAGCTCTGAGAGACAGTGGCAGGAGGGGGAGCCCAAACAGTGCCCTGCTGGGCTACTGCCAGGCCCATCCCAGGGCCATCAGCCCATCCCAGTCCTCGATGCACGAGCCCAGGGGGGCGCAGTGAGAGGCAGGGACCCAAGTCGAGGAGGAGCAGCTGCCTTGTCTGGGCCCCTCCCAGGGCTGCCCCAGGAGAGCCGTCAGCCCCGGTGTGCAGCTGTGAAACCGTGTGGATGAGTCCTTGGGAGCAGCTCTCCTATCACCTTTTGGACTAAGGGGTTACTGCCCAGGGGTGGGACGTACTGTGGGAGGCAGGGGAAGAGCAGTTTGCACAGGACTTATTATGGGATCTTTAGGGCAGGAAGCAAAGGCGGGACAAGGGAGGGGTTGAGGTAATTTGGGGAGGAACAAGAGTGGGACGAGACGGGCAGGGAGATAAAAAGGGCTGGTGACACTTCGGGCACGTAGGCATCCGAGTAGTGCATTTTAATTTAATTTGCTACAGTACTTCAAACCCGTTTAATGTTATGTCACTGCTCAGTAGTTCCGTCAGAAGGCGGCGAGGCGGAAGGTGGTGGTGAAGACGCTCGGAAGCCCTGCTCCTTTCGACAGAGAAAAACCGTTGAGCGCTGTCAAGCTCCAATGGCAAGTACGTTACATGCACAGCTCCTCTTCAAGCTAACTTCTTGCATAGGAGTGAGATTTTTTTGGAATGAGAATATATAGACACACTCAACTTCTCCTGACACTTCATACCTTTACTCTGCAAGTAAATGTTCTGAAATGCGTGTATCCTGTGCACGTTACCTTTCTTTGCCGTTTGGCACCCTTGCTGTTGATTTGGGGTCAAACAATGACCTACGTATCCCTGAAAGAACAGTAATTAAACATACTTGATAATCTTACTCCTGTGTTTTTCAGTTCTTAAAAAGCAGGGGTGTGTGTTTTCACTTCTACTGTGCATTGATTTAAAAAAAAAATCCCCTTCCCCAAATCACTTGACACTTCTGCAATTAGAGATGGGTGAAACACATTCCGTTTTCTGCCTCCTTCGCTATCCTGCTTTGTTTGTAGCAGTGTTGTAAATTCATTGCAAACCGAACCAAACCAATGTAAGATGTGTTTTTTGGGCCAGTCTTCACCTGACAGGTGTTCCTTTAGAAACAGTCAGTCACGAGGGTCTTCTGGAAGAAATAACAGGTTGGTGTCTAGTTCTTCTGTAGAATAGTGATAGTTCTTCTTTTTCAACAGTGCTGTCAGTCACATCACTGAATAAAGCTTTTGAGGGTTTCTATACTGGTGGTAACTGCAGGTTAATAGTAGGATGTTTGCTGTTGTCTGAGGGTATAAAGACAAGGAGTGTTTGGGGAGGGGAGGCTATACTTTTTATTAGCCATTAGATTTTTTTTTAGAAGGCAGCTTTACTGCCTTTTCACTGATGCTACCTTAGCAGTGATAAGGTGGTTAGGGAGGTTGTGGCTGAGATGGTGGAAGTGAGATTTTTTTTTTTTTTTTTTTATTCTGGAACTGAAACCAAAATATCTGTCTGAAAATCGTAGACTATTGAATCTTGAGGGATACAGATTATTTTCTTAAAATTGAAAGTAATTTTGTTAGAGGGAGAACCTGTATGGTGGTTTTTATTTTATTTTTTTTTTAAATCACCCAAATACTGATTCTGGTTTCTTTCTGGAATCAGTTAATGTTTCTGTATGAAACTAACATTAAACAAGAAAAATGCTAAATGAGATTATAAATTGCAGTAGTAATGACAACAGGATTTTGGATCCTGTAGCCAGTTAGAGCAGGGAGAATGGGGTCTCTTTCTAGAGAGGAGGAAGCATTTTGTTTTGCATCCTTGAAAGCAGAAGGCAGGGTTTTTGAAGCCCAATTTTTAAATAAGTTAAAGTTTCTGTTTCCCAGAGTGGATGCGTAATGCCAAGTGAAACTCTCTGTGTGTGAGAGAAAGAGATTGGACACAGTGAACTGGTTAAACATTTTACCTTCCTAAGAAAAACTAAATTTTGCTGTCACAAGGAAAACCACGTAATGTAACTTGACATCGCATTCATAAGAGTGCAGTGATCAGGCAACTTAATAGATCTCAAAGTAAATTCTGAGACTGAATTCACTTAGGTTTTGATATGACTTAGGGCGTACCTCAGTTTTGTTGCTTGCTTGTTTCTGTGTCTGCAGACAGACAGGCAGCCCACCAGAGTGATTCCGCATCCTCCTCTGGTGACAAAGAGCAGCATGAGAGGTGTGGGAAGCGCAGCTGTAACAGATTTAAGAAAGTTAATGAAATTGGAGAATTTGGGAGGTGTTTGCATCTGCCTAACTGAAGTGTTATCCTCTTCAAGTTGTACACTTTTTAAACGGTGGCAATATCTGATTGCATCTGTTGGTACTGACAGCTGTAACTGGACTCTCTAGAATTTTTTTTTTAATTGATTTTTAATAAGCAATTTGTTTTCTAGGCAGGAATGGGGTGAGGAACACTTATGTCATGTTTTAATTACTGTGCTTTGCAGAGGTTTATTCAGGAAGAAAACCACCATAGCAGAAAATGTTTATATGAATAGAGGAAGTGACCGAGGTTTTGTTACATAACAGATGCTCTCGAAAAACTATTTTAAGGACAACCTAACAGATGAGTTTTCAGCCTGATGTCTTTCAGACATGTGTCTTCTGGCACGTATATCCCAAAGTCCTCATCAAGTAGGAGCAGTGGTGGGTAGCCTTTCTAATGTTAATCTGCACAGAGGTAAGTAACCCCTTGGGCTGTAACTTTCTGAGTGTAAAATCTCTGAAAGATGTCAGTGTGTTTTGGGAGGTTCTTCCATCACACAAGTCAAGGTCAGTTCATGGTCTCCACGTACAGAATACCTGTTTCTTGCATTCATGCTGGTGCGAATATTCGTACGTGCAAAGAGTTGTGAGAATAATTAACAGATCAATGTCTGGAGTGACCATTTTCCTTTATTTGCTCACGGATATTAAATGTAAACCCATTTAAATGAATATTTAACTATTTACGAAGTTTATGGAGATCCGTAAGGCTTTCTGCATTCACTTGCCATCCTCCTAAAAGCAAAAACCTTCTAGCTGCATCCTGAGTTAGAAAGTGCCTTTCTCTTTCTCCTGCATTCAAACCAGGTGTCTTCCAGTAAATTGGGGGAAAGACGAATTAAAGGGAATTCCCAGGGATCGAATGAGAATTGGAGCAAGTCTGTCTGATGGTGATCCAATGCAAATAGATTGTTCGGTGAGTATTTTTAGTTCATTGTCTCAGGGAGATGCTTCCAGTGTTTGTAAAAGCTTTCAGTAAGGTGCTGTCTACAACCACCTTGGTTTACAGTTTTCTCTCGAGCAATTTGAAAACCGCCCAGAAGGTTCCCTTTGTGCTGACGTGTGATTTCTGACGGAACCTCATTTGAGGGCGCAGCTTTCCTTAGCATGCAGAAATGTGTTCTGTTGACTTTCTCTTTAGGTGCGATTTGATGGTGTGGGTGGTCTTTCTGACCACATTGCAGCTTTAAGAGAGATGGTTGTTTATCCGTTGCTTTACCTGGAATTCCTTGAGAGATTGAAAGTTCAAACGCCAAGGTAACAGGTTGTTTAAAACTATAATTCACTTGTTTTCTGGAGCATATTTGACTGAGGTATCAATATATTCCCATGCTTCAGAATTTTCAGCAGCACTGATAGAGTTTTTTAGCAGTAGCAAAAAGTGATTGATTGAAAACGGATTGAATCCAGAATATGTGTGGGTTCAAAGATTGAGTGTGTGGTAAGAATACACTTCAAAGGTGTCTTGCCTTTTTAAAAGGTGGGGTTGTGATGTTTTTCTTTGAGTTCTATGTACAAGGCAACTTGATTAGTTCATAAGCAGGAAGGGATTACCTACTGGTAGTCGCCTGTCGTTTGTTGCTTGGAAGTCCACTTGTCTCTTCCACTGACTCTTTTCTTTTTTTTTTTTTTTTTTTCAAGGGCCCAGGTACCCATTTTACAATTGATAGGACTTGCAACTAGACCCTTGCAGTGGGTGTTTGTGCTTGGGCTAAAATAAGAATGTGTCAGCTTCTGACACGGCTAAATTAGGTCTGTGTTATGAGATGAAATCATTAGAGATTTAATTGTTAGTTTTACATACTCTTGGTCAGCAAAACTTGATTGTGGATATTGAAATAGGACTTCAAGTTCTTTCAGTAACTTAAAACTACTACAAAAATAAAATCTTTCAGTGTTTTGCTTCTTTATTCATTGGAATTCTCTTTGAAAGAGCGGTGTGGTTGTTAGTTTTAGTTTTTTTTTTTTTTTTTGATGAAGAGTATGATTATCTGGAAATGCCGAATACCCTCCCAGCTTTAGACTTCCTCCTCATTTGTAATCAGCATTGGATGGTCTGGGAGATCAAATCCAGTAACTTAAAGCTTTCTGAAGGAGAATGAAATGCTTTACTATCAAATCTTGCTTCTTGTGAAAACAAGAATGAATATGCAGTGCATCACTGAAAAATAAACTGGTGATTCATGTTAGAGCCTGGTCTCATGCTTCACTGAAGCTTGTTCTTGTTTGTCTCCCCCATGCTGTAACCACCCCTGTTGGTTTGTCAGCAGTTTTGGTAGTGTCCTTCTGGGACACTATGACTTTTTTCTCAAGGTTTTGTACGTCTGTGTTATCCTCTTTATTCATTTTGTTTGCTGCGTTGTTGAATTGTGTAGGAACACAAAACTTCCATCTGTTTTGTCTTTCCTCACACTTCAGCTGTTGCTGCTGTTGTAGAGAAGAAGTCTTTTGCTTAGGAGAGAAGAGTTGTGCGGTTTTTTCTTACTTACACTTGCTAACGAATGTAGCCAAGGTGACAGGAGAAGAGCCGTTTTTATGAGGAAAGGTACTGACTGCCTGAGTAAATGGGTGGGTGAGTCTGAACTCACGAATAAAGCTTCGTTTATTATTTGTTCAGGTAAGGTTGAAATGTGCCATGTGTTCTGTCCGAGTTGTAACTGTAATTTTCTGTGGTCAGTATTTTTAAGAACAGTTCACGCCTTTTGGTGTTTTGTCAGTTCCTTCCACTGAAATGGGATTGTCAGGGTTTCCTTTTCCAGTGGGTTTTTTGGGGGGCTTGAAATCTTGACGTGTGCTGGGAAAGATTAATAAAACAAAACAAGAAAACCTTGCAAAGCAAACCCACACCCTCTGCCACCAAAAAACCCCCCAAGACAGAAGCCCAAAACCCCCTCCCAAATAACAGCCACAAAAAGGGTTTCAAGAGGCAAGAGAGATGGTGGCTTTAGATCAGAGGGAAGGAGATGCGGGCGAAAAGCACGGTCATTTAAATTCATAACAGAAGCTTGCTTCCAGAACCTGTAGTTGAATTAAGTCCCGGCTCTGTTCTCAGGGGCTGCTGAAGAGCTGTAAAAACTACTGGTATGATTTGTTTCCTGTCACCCAGTCTCAGGGGGTTGACAGAGGCCGCTGTCTTCTGTTACTTGTGCCACTTACTCCATTCATTCAGTTAGTAGAGATCCCTGATGCTGGTCTGAAAAATCTAGTTCCTGTGACCTTCCAACCATAATGTTTTTCATCCATTTTCCCTTTAAAATAGTGCTGGTTTGCTTCTGTCAATAACCCCGTGTTCTCATTGCAGGCCTACCAGATGTGACCTTCAATTATTTTCTTTAATGAGATAGATGCTCTTGCTCCTGTGTGGTGCAGCAAGCAAGACCAAATTCACAGGTAGTGCATTTTTTTGGTACCTGCATAGAAGCTGCTTGATCTTTGTGAAAAGAAGATCACAACCTATTTAACTTTGTGACACATTCATTTATCTGGAAAACTAGTAATTCAATGCTACTAAATTTCTGGTGATTTTTAAATAATTGAAAACAACTTACTAAGCTTGACATCAGCACAAGGCTTGTGTTACCCTATCTATTTTTGTTATGTCTTCAAATGAGTCACTAATCAGTTAAAAAAATCAATTAAAAGCTTGTCCTTTTGGAGTGATCATTGGAGAAGATCTTGTAGAAGGTAACAACATTTACTAAACCAGCGAATGAAAATGATATTTTCCTGTTAGCTCTATTGTGTCAACACTTCTGGCACTCATGGATGGCTTGGCCAGCAGAAGAGAGCTTGTGGTGATCGGAGCCACCAACAGACCCGATGCCATCGATCCTGCTTTACAAAGACCAGACGCTTTGATCGAGAGCTCTTCAGCTTGCCAAATACTGAAGTGAGAACTTCAGCTCAGTCTTAATGCTAATGTGGCAGAGTCCATCTTTATAATAAAACCATGTAACGATGCAGTATCACGGGGCAGTGAAAGTCAGAACCAGTACTGTACAACGTGGACAGAAGAGGGATATTGGAGAGACTGTCTTGCGCTCTGGAGGTCTGATCTGGTCCTGAATGGTTATGATGAAGATGACTTCAGCAAAGTTGTAGAATTTCTTTTGGTTTCGCTGTGACCAGCCAAGAAAATGGGATGCTTCTAGTCAAGGAAGTGTTTAAGAAAGATTGAATTATGCATGAGTTATAAATTGCTGCTCTCTCATCTTTGAAAGAATGGACACAAGCATTCCATTTTTGATAACAAAAACGTTTATCAAGGTGCGGGAGTGAATGAAAATGTTTCATTCCCAAAGCGGTTCATGCTGGCTTGCTTATTTAATCCACTTAGGCACTTTCAGCCTGAAGCATTCTTGCTCTCGCTTCTTGGTTTCAGCAGCAGGAGAGGGGGTGCCATGGAACAGTTCAAATACGTTATTCCCTACTGTGGAAGAAATGCAGAAATCTGCCACAATTAACCGGTGTACCAGGAAACACTTCAGTGAAAGTCTTGCTCATTGGTGATGAGGATGGGCAACATTTGACATTGTCTGGATCAGTGACAGGAGTTTGAGTCAGAATTATTATTCCTTATTACAAGTGAGCAATTTGAAAGGTCGTGCTAGGACTCTTTTCCCTGAATGAACCGGCAGAAAAGCAAACTTGGTGAACTAATGAGACTGTCACCATGAAGTTTTGCTAAATTTCAGAGAATTTTCTTTGGTGAAAAGTCTCTTGTTTGCAAATAAGTTTTTTGGGGGTTTTTTTGTTGGTTTTTTTTTTTTTTTTACTACCAGTTCTTCCTCAGGATCAGTAGGTCTCATACTTGTGGAAACTTGCTTTTTATGGAAGCTCTAAACACATTTGATTTCCTGGGGGTCTGCAGGGAAGAGTTTAATGGAGCAAGTTGAGAATGATTAAATGTCCTGCTTGAAAAAGCTGAGAGCATATTAACTGAGCTTTCAAATTCTTAAAAGTTTAGCGGAGAAGAGTGTTGTTTATATTATTGTGAGAGTCTTTATGGTTTTGTTTTGTGTTTTTGAGGTTTTCTTAAGAGAAAACTTAGGACAAACTGAAAGGCAACTGTTCTGTTTCCAGTCCAGAAAGGAGATTTTAAAGATTCACATGCAAGGCTGGGACCCTAAGCCATCAGATGTGTTTCTTGAAGAGCTAGCTGAAAAATGTGTTGGTAAGTTTGAAACCCAAGTGAGTTACTGTGTGTGACTGAGTCCCAAGGAATCTGGGCTTGTGCCAGGCGGTACCCCCAGCTCCTGTGCCGTGCCGCAGAGTGAGGCGGTGAGGCAGCTGGCACGTCTGGGGAGCAAAGTCAGATGCTTCTTGGCTTTTGATTTTGTTTTTCTCCATCAGAATGTAGAATGGGTTTTGGGCATCTTTCTTGGGAGCAAAGTTTTGACTGTGAGGCTGCTTCACAAGTGCAGGATATCAAGCTGCGAGCCACTCCTCCGCAGTGCAGTCACTACATTCTCTCTTAAGCAGTTAATTTCGGGCTGTACACAAAGTCTTTTAGTGTTGCAGTTTAGAAACCGTGACCTTGACTTCTGTGTTGCCTGAGACTGACCTAACATTTGCTTCTTGTTTTGTTTATTAGGATACTGTGGCGCTGACATTAAATCCTTGCGTGCCAAAACTGCCCTCTGTGCTTTGCGCCGCTGTTGTCCTCCCATATATGAAAGTCACGAGAAGCTGCAGTTAGATGTCACTTCTATTAAAATAAGAGCAGAGGATTTTGTCATGGCTATGCAGAAGATTGTTCCAGCTTCACAGAGGGCTGTGACTTCACCTGGGCGACTGCTACCCCCTATTTGCAAACCACTGCATGAAAACACACTAGCAGAAATTCTGCGAGCCTTGCAGAAAGTATTTCCCCAGGCAGAGGTTGCACTGAAGAAGAACCAACAGCAAGGTACAAGAACATCGACTTCTTTAAAATTCTGCCAGGGCAAAAGTTCTGGCTTGTGCAATCAACACAGGCAAACCTCTTGGCTGTAACGGCAGTAGAATGTTGTAATATGCACGTGCACAGCGCTGCCTGGGAGCTGCGAGCGACTCGCCCTTTGGAGTGGAGCGCTGTGCGTTCTCCGCTAGAGCACCCTGTTTTTGACAGTAGCTAACATGGTCTTTGTAATTTGTAGAGACAGATCTAAAGTTTAATGTATGAGGCGCCTCTTTCAAAATCAATGTTTAAATGGGGAGACAAGGGTGTTTTTACCTGAATGCTGCTTATTCCTGTTGGAAGAATGTCAGGACCACAAGACAAGTGGTTTAAGCTAGATACTGGTTTAGATGTCATGACTTTTAACCATAGTCTCTGGGTTGAAACGTTTGTGGATCCCACTGTACACTTGCACATGAGATCAGAATGTTTTAGGAGTGGATGCTTCAGGGCTTGGCTTGCACAGCATATGTAAGCTCGTGACTGCATCAACCCTGATCAGATTTAGTCTGTCAGTTGGCGTGAGCAAATAAATGTATAAGGTCACTCTGCTCCTGATTAATGGAAATCTGTGACTAGTTAGTTATGATGCTAATTCCTGGAGAATGTTGCACCAGCGTTGCTCCCAGTAGAGCTGGGAGATGTATTTGCATTGGTAAAACAGAGACAAAACCTCATCAACAAAAGAAAAGCAGAGAGGCTCGGGGACTTGTAATTGCATCCCCTCCCTGCTGCCCCCTTTCCCTTCTCTCCTCTTTCACCGGCCTTCAAGGAGCTTTATTGAGCAGGTGTGTTGGTCTCTGTAGTCTGACTCCCTAGTCTGAGACATGGCATCCGCTTACTTGCCCCACGTCCAGTGGGGGAACCTGCTCCAGGAGCCACAGAAGTTGTTCCTAATTGTCTTTATTCTAAGGAAAGGACCTCCAGGTTTTCACCGACAGAGGGATAGTAGCTTATGCAAATCATGGGATATAGGACAGCTTTGTAGAGACTCGTGCGGTCTCCTTAGATCTGTGGTAGAAGGAACTCGTCAGAAAACAGCTTTTAGCACGTGCCCTCCAATACAGGTGGTTTCCAGCACTGATTTAGAACTAGCTCTGTTAATGGGAGAGCAAGGTCTGGACTATTCAGGAAGGTTAACAAACTGGTCTTGTCTTTCAGACAGTTTAAGAGATGATGTGATGGACAGCCATGAGGAGGCGCCATCTGCCTTTGAAGGAGAGCCGACTCGTAATACACCTGCTAGAGAAAAGGAAAACCTCCTGAATTTCAGCAGGTAAACGTTTATCCCCTTTATGTTTCCATTTTGAAGATGGCTGGGTCTGTAAACAGTTGTGGTGCGAGGGGTGGTAGATGGAGGAGCCAAGAGCTGTTGGGGAGGGTGGGTGATCAGTATTTGCAAGAAGTAAGCGTGAAGATCCAGCTGGGTACTGATGTTCTAATGGACGGAGTACACTGTCATGACCGATCAAACTGACCAGCCCAGCCCTCTTTTCCCAAGTCAGTGGTCCACAGACTATTAGAACATGTTGGCTTAACCCTTGGTATTCCTTGAAAGACTCCAGACCAGAGAAGTGTGCTGTCTGTCCTTTTAGCTAAAAACCCCCTATGGATTGGTGTAGCCATCTTTTGACCTTCTGCCTTCCCAGATTGTGAAACCAGCAGGAAATCGTGTAGCAGAAACAATACTGAGAAATGGTTTGTTGAACCACTGTGAGAAAACGTCAATGATGTCTGCATTTTCTACCTTTTGCCTACTGAGTTTATGTTAAACTTTTGACATTTTACTGTGGAAGTTGCATAAGCCAAGATCTGACAAAACAGATTCCTGTCGTCACTGTGGGTCAGTTATTTGTCTCACTGTCTGTCACTGTGCTGTCCAGAAAATCTTTGGACTTGCTGAGCTTGGTTAGGTCTCTAGGGTCATTGACTTCATCCAGTAAAGGTGCCAAAAGTATTGGGGTGGAAGAAGCAAATGCTGTTCACAAATGTGTTTTGTGCGAGTAAAGCAAGATGACGGGGAAATTAATGCACAATTCAAAGTGAAACAGTTAGAGTGACTGAATAAATGTAAATCTTCTACGTCTTCAGTATACCCCTTGAAACCAATCCAATTGTGTACTTCAGATAACAGCTACTGTGTTTCAGTGCCCGTGTTAATTTTTGTCTAAAAATGGTCTTCTGTCCCTTCCTTCCCACCATCTCCAGTAGCTATGGCCAAATTTGAGCTAAACTTGACCAATGTAGAGATCTCACGGTTATTTAAACTCAAGACCTGCTGAGAACTGGTGTGTAGGGGCAGTGAAGAGGTCCAGATTGCTGGGTGCTGGAAGAGAGTTGTTTTCCCCCATAGCAGGTTACTGACCAGTTATCATGTGTGTATTGAGCTGGACAGTCCCCCTGTGGGATTGAAGAGCTGGTACTTAACCTCGCCCAGCGAAGAGCAGACGTGCTGCGGGTTGGCAGCTTTTCTTAGGGCACGTATGGTACCAGTTGGTAACAAAATGGGCTGTGATGGTCTTCCCGATCACAGACCGGCTTATTATTTGCTTGAAGATGGAGAGTATTTGCCAAAAGCAAAACATGTGTAGGAAAACACACTGTAACATCTGTGTGCCTATTCATCACTTCCTTTCCAAACTTACCTCCTCTTTACTGTTCTAGAAATGCTTATGATCAGCCGACATCTTGCAGGCCACGGTTCTTATTAGTCGGAGAGCCAGGATATGGGCACACTTCTCATCTGGCACCTGCAGTAATACACACCCTGGAAAAGTTTCCAATTTACACACTAGACCTCCCCACTTTGTTTAGTAGCATCAGGTCTCCGGAAGAAACGTGTGCACAGGTATGTGTTTCCTCTTTAATCTCCTAAAACGCGCAAACTGTATGTAAAGGAGTAAAGTCAGCAAACTTCATTGTTAATGGAGTTGGCCTGGCTTGAATGTATATGTTGTTTTTGTCTGAAAATCCACTTTTCTTCTAGATCAAATGACACTGACTAAGGATGTTGTACATGCTCGTATTTTCCATTTCAAATGAAACAGTGAGGATGTTGTTAGCAGCTGGGGAGGATGGGAGGTGCTGCCAATAAACCTCTCTTTATGGCAAGAAATCCTGCCGGACTCGGTGGGATCCAGAAGGTTGTTTTCATTGCTGCTTAAGACTCTGTGCTCCCAGCAGATGGCTCTGGGTCAGCCTGACTGTGTGCCGTGAACTTTCTGGAGCCACCTTACATATTTGTAAAGCAACCGAGGTTTTAGGGAAAAGAAGTGTTTCTTTTTTATACATATACAGCTGCCCTGCTGCAGTATATGCAGTAAAAGCACTAAAATTCATGGAACGCTTACACTGGTACTATGGTGTGGGGTTTTTAACTAGGGAGTTAGCAGATTTAGTGCTGCTTTCCTCTTTACTTGTAGGCAGGAAATGCATTTCATTTTTTGCCATCGTTGTATTAAAATACTCTGACCTTTAGTAGCAGTGTTTCAGAGCTTTACAAGGAAATGATAAGATCTGTCTTTAAAAAATTGATTTAAAAATTCTTAAAATTGTTTCTACTCTTGTCCAGCAAATATCACGCAGTGGATTTCAAGAATGACTCAGATGTTTTTCATGAGATTTTGTGACCTAATGCATAAAAGGAAAAAAATCCTCCAGACCCTTGAATTTCCTGTAAGTTTCTGCAAGTTGTCAATACTGGATCGAGCATTTCTATTTATCTCCTGAAGGTCAGAGTTTACTTTTAATGTGATGATACCTCTTAGTTCCTGACAGATTATTTCCATGAATCAGATGGAAGCAGGGTTAATTGAGGCTAGGCGGCTGTATACAAATGGCTGAGAAATTCCACCCTTCCACTCTTCAGCATATGTCAAATATGAATTTCCCACAATACCAAATTCAGTATTCAGTTATGCATAACTTTTCAAGGTTATCTTACTTATTTATTTGGTGGGTAGAAATGATGAATGATGGGACAAACCTTGTATTTCTCATTCCTCTCTTTGTTCGGGTAAACCACTAGGCCCAGATTTCTCAGAGTAAATGATGATGTTGATCACTTTGAGCTCCAAGCAGGCAAAGAGACACACTTTGCAGGGTCCCCCGCTGCTCTCGGCGTAAATCTGCTTGCTCTGAAAAAGCCAAATAAATAATCCCATCTTTAAATTGAGCTCCTTAAAAAGACGCAATGAAAACTCCCAGTTCTTGCAAGTGTTGATTCCACAAACTCAGTCTCAGGGCTCTGTAGGCCCTAATAGCTCTTAATGACCCTGATTAGCCTCACTTGGAGCCTCCACCCACACCCCTGCCCAGGAGCCCAGTTTCAGGTCAGCCCTGGGCACATCCCGCCCCCCTGCACCAGGCACACTGTAGCTGTGCCTGTCTCGCTTTGCTGCTGGCCCTGTCTCCTGGATGGACCTTAAATTTGTATTGCAGCCTTGCTTCGGGATCTGTCTCTTCCTGCCCTGGATGGACAGAGTTTTTGTCTGGAGAATTCTCCTCGATGAAACATTTGCTTTGAGAAGTGTGATTTGGAAATGCAGATTTTATTTTGATTCTGTGATCTACAGGCTCAATAAGGATTCAGGTACTTTGTATACCTCAGAGCATACAGGATGAGAAACTGCTTTGAAACTACAATGTACAAGCAAATGTGAAGTCACATATATGTGCTGGGTTTAGGAATGGTATTAGAATAGGCAGGTCAGAAAACACTCTTACAGAAGAATTGCGATGCTTGAAAACTATTAAGTTATTTTTGAGATAGATATGAGAAAAAAAGGTGCTAAATAGTAAAGGAAGCTCAGTAAAGCACACTTGCGTATTGTAATCTGGCATGTAATTTTGCTGTGAGGCAGAGGTTCCTCCCAAATCAGTTCCAAAGTCTGCATAACAAAGAGAGAAATTTTACAAAAATACGCCACTACGTGTCTCAATGAATGAATCAAATAGCTGGCCAAGGGCAGGGAACAGAGGCTCAGATGCCCATGCTGTTAGTGTTGAAATGTAAAGGTCACAGAAATTGATGTAGGCCCCGTCACAGTTGTATTTCCAATAATCTTTGGGTTCTCATATGTCAAGTTTGGGAATGGTATTTAAGGAAAAAGTTTTTGGATTTTTGACTTGGCTGTTGCTCTAGCGGGTGGCTGTGCTTAACTTGCACGCTTCCTTGCTTTCTCGCTGTGAATTGTCTGTTACTGAAAAGCAGGATCAAGGAACTCATTGCCCCCAATTTGATGCAGATAAGCAGACACTTCTTTGTGGACAGCCAGGTGTGCGAGTGAGTGCTCTCACCAACAATGCACACCAAGCACTAAGACCATACATCGTACATAGTATTTATTCATATATATTAAGTATTTATACATAAGCCTCCTATTTCCGTTTCTGTGCAGTAGAACACAGAAATGTCTAGAAATGGGTCTGGTGTGTAATAGGGGTCGGTGGCATATGAGTTGGTGGTCACGATCTCCCCCTGCCAGAATTACCTTTTGCCTAGTTTCACTGTTTCTTGGCATGGGCCTACAAGTTGTTACAGTCGATTTTCCCTAGTGTTCATTAATTCTAAATTCTGACACCTCTATACATTCCTTAAAATACATTTTAGGTAATAAACTACTTCTGTTTAGACATCTGTATGACTACTTTAAAATTATCTTTAATCTCAAACCTAATTATCTAAGCTGCTGATTGTACCTAGTAGGTGATTATTGACCACTTCTTCAGCCTTGGTACAGGGCTGTACAGGGGATTCCATAGTAGCATTGGTTGCTGGGTAAATGTGCAATGTGCAAAGGTAAACATTTGCCTTACATTAAAATCATTCTTGTATTTTCATTTTTCTAGAAGTTTCACTATTAAATCCTCAAGTAACTTAATAACAAGTCAGTAACATTTCCCCCCCCTTTGAAATTGTTGAAAACTATTCCAGTACTTTCATATTATGTAGTACTCTGTATCTTAGTATCTGTTTCACTATATGCTGGTGGTGCACTATATACTGGTGGAATGGTTGGAACCTCTCATGACCGTACGATTAAATGCAATTTTGCTGGTAAATTGTTTCTTTAGACAGGCATAGAGCAGCATTATCATCAGAAAGACAATTAGTAACAGAGACAAAGTTTTAATCAAGGATTGTAGCTAAGAGCTCAATTTCCATCCTAATCTGCTAAAAATCTTACCTAACCAATCTTCTGACATGTCTTCTCATATCTTTTCAGTTTCTTTCTTAATTTTTCCCAACAGATCCGGATCATGCTCTACATCCTGGGTGACATTCGGAATATGAATGCAGCAAGGATCCAATTTATCCTTGAGATATCCACACACTCCATGCTCTTTAAGTAGAAGCGTGTCTAGAGCCGTTCTGTTTTGGAGTGTCATCCTAGAAGTTGCCTGCAACTGTATGTTGAATTCCTTGAATCCTTTCTTTGTGACATTTGCTACCTTTTCTACTTGTCCTGTTAACTGATATAGCCATTCTCTATTTCTGTATGAGGCTGTGGGATTCAAAAGGGATTCAAGGGCCCAGCCAATTCTTACTCCTGTTGATGGTTCATTCCATGTGTCATCTGTTTCTGATCTCTTGGTCCGCTGTAATTTTACATTTTCTAAAGATCCTTTAAATGGAGACTTTTCCCAAATTGGGCACGATGTTGGCATGCCTAACATAATTTGTTTCACCTTTCTGTCTAATGGTAAATGAGTTGTTCAGGTTCCATCGCTTAATGCCCAAACCAAATGTCCTGGACTCTGAATAGTAGGTTTTCTGCATCTAAACAAGGTTCCCTTCCTGGGTGTAAATGTGCTGGTTAAATTGAGACTATTTTTTAGACCTGGACAAAACCAGCCAAATTTTAAAGCAGCCGCCAAAGGAGGGATTCTTTGAATTATTAAATCTGCATTGCTGCAGTCATACACGTTTTCTTTCACATTTCCACCATGACACTATTTTGTGCTCTTTCTCTCTCAGTGAAGTTCCTTTATCGTCTACTGAGGGTGGGACTGCGAACACTTTTCCATCCCAAGTGAAACACCAAGGAGTTCTAGCCACATACTGAAACGGAGAGAATATGGACATGGACCATACAGAGCCCTGCCGTTCTTCCTTTTGTGTAACTCGACCAGTTTTGTTACACTTCCATTCCATGATGCTTCTGCTCACATTGTTTTTGATCTGTTCATCATAGGAACACCATCCTACCTGGGGATTTGGACCCCCAGGAAGAAGAATCCGAGCTATGGCAGCATGTCGGGATCCAGTTATAAAATCATAGTTCAATAGTTTTTTACGATCTGTTTCTTTGCCTGGCGTCTTCCACTGTTTTCTGATAACCTTTACTTACTTGTTCATACCACTCAACAGCAGGTTTCTGTTTGCAGTAAGTCTTGTTTTTATGTTCCAGGTTGGTCAGATTCATGGTTAAGATTCCTCATGGAACAAATTCACCTACTGCTCTTGGTATTGGTAAACAAGCAGTAATCCATGGGACATGCTGCAAATTGGCAAATCCCTTAATCAGTCATAACATCAGATTTTCTCTGGGTATTTCTTTAGGGATGCTGATCAGCTGCTATGTTTCTATTTGTCTTTTGTTCCTAATCAACAAATCAACCCATGATCCCACCAGCACTAGCTTCCAAGCTAATATAAGAACAACTATCACAAACTGGTATGAGAAATTAGACCTGTTTCAGAGTCAATTTTAAAGTCTCTGGATCTCTGTTAATAGTCTTCCATGGAGTAGGTGCCTTCTTCACCTGCATATAATGTATCCAAGCATCTCATTCTGCAATCTGGATAGCTGTAAAGGTGGTTAACAGTATCTGGAAAGGTCCCTTCCAGGGTTTTTGCAGAGGTTTGGAAGTACGCGTCTTCACATGGACTTAATCTCCTGGTTGAAAGTCATGCACTGGATTCCCCAAAGATAGGGTTCTGTTGCACACTACTGCGCTTCAAATCACAGTCACGGCTTTCCCCGAGGAAGGCAAATATCTATACACATCTTGTTTCCCTTTCACGTGCATATTTGGATTTGGTTCTGGGGACTCATGGTTTCCTATATAATAATTCATAAGGACTGACTGAGGTACCAGTCTTTGGTTGTACTCTGATTCGCAATAATGCCAATGGAAGTGCTTGAGGCCACTTTAAATTAGTTTCCTGATAGATTTTGCTGATTTGTCTTTTTAGAGTCTGATTCATTCTTTCCACTTCTCCACTGGCTTGTGGCCTCCATGGGGTATGTGAATCCCAAGGGATTCCTAAAATGTTGCAAACAACACTTTGTATACTTCAGCAACAAAGTGTGGACCTCTGTCAGGAAATTCCAATAGGGCCTCCAGATCTCGGAATTATTTCCTGTAGTAACCGCTTTACTACTTCCTTTGCTTGTGTGAAACAACAGGGAAAAGCTTCTGGCCATACTGTAAAGGTATCGACCCCCACCAGAATGTATCAGTACCCATTTTGTCTAGGTAGCTCTGAAAAATCTACCTGCCAGTAATCTCCAGGTTCTGTTCCAGATTTCAGTCTGCCCATTTGGACCCTTTTCTTGATCTCTGGATTATTTTTCAAACATACTTCACATTTTGCAGTTAACATTTTAACTGATACGACTTGCCTTTGTAAATGGGTTACTAAGGCTTCCACACCCCAGTGACATTCTTGGTGTTTTATCTGAATTATTTTTCTCGTTAAAAGAGATGGAACCACCACTTGTCTCTTAGGGGTTACCCACCATCCAGCTAAATTTTTCTTAACATTCAGCAATTTTCTAAATTTCTCATCCTCCTCTGACTATTCGTTTTTTTCCCTGGGAAGGGTTACTGGTTTAGTTGGAATTAATGCCATCTGTAGTGCTTGCTCCTTTGCTACTTTTCTTGCCATTCTGCCAGCCAAATCCTTTCCAGCAGTTTCCTTTGTATTTCCAATTGGATGTGCTTTACAGTGCATGATTGATTGCTACGTGATCTGGTTTTTGACTTGCTTGCAGTAATTGTAAAATTTCATTTTGATGCTTAATATTTGATTCCTGAGAGGACAATAATCCTCTCTTTCCCCAAAGCTCTGTGAACATGTATTGCCCCAAAAGCATACTTTGAATCTGTCCAAATATTTACTTTCTTCTTTTCACTCAATTCTAGGGCTCAAATCAAAGCATTAAGTTCTGCTTTCTGAGCTGATGTGGTACTAGCCAATGCTCTTGCTTCTGTAACTGGGGTATCTGTTGTTAGCGCACGTCCAGCGTATCGGACTCCTTGCTCCATGAAGCTACTGCCATCTGTGTACAGTTCCCAGTCAGGATTTTCTAGCAGCATATCCTTCAAATCTTCTCGACTGGAATAAACATGTTCAGTGGTAGTTAAGCAGTCATGCTCCAGCTGTCCTTCTTCCTGTGTGGAACTGAAAAGCACTGCAGAATATACCAGGTTAGTTGTTTTTAAAATCACATCATCATGTTCAGTCAAAACCACCTGGTACTTTATCATTCTGCTCAGGGATAGCCAATGTCCTTCCTTTTGTTCTAAACCAGTTACTACCATGTGTGGGACAGACACTGTTACTGTTTTTCCCAAAGTCAAATTCTGGGCTTCTTGTATAAATAAGCATCACTGTTGCAGCAACTGCTTGAAGGCAGTTAGGCCATCCTTTAGTTACTGTGTCCAGCTGTTTGGAAAAATACCCAACTGGTTGCTTCCAGCTTCCCATCCTCTGAGTCAGCACACCTAGTGCAAGGCGTTGTCTTTCACAAACAAACCCCTGAATAACTTTGGTTAAATCCGGAAGTCCTTAGGCAGGTGCAGACAGTAAAGCACGTTTTAACTCTCTAAAAGCCCTTTGTTGTGTTGGGCCGCATACAAAAGGAGAGTTCTTTTGGGCCTCACATAGCAGTTTAGCTATTAGACCGTAATTCATTATCCAAAGGTGACACCACCCAGTCATTCCTAAAAAGGCTCTCAGTTCATGAACATTTTTCGGCTTGGGTATGCCACAGATAGCTTCTTCACAGTCTGTACCTAATTGCCATTGTCCTTTTGAAATCTCCAAGCCCAAATGTATCAGAGACTGACACGCTATTTGGGCTTTCTTCCTGGACACCCTGTCCCCATTCAGTCCCAGAAAATTCAGGTCAGTAGTTACTGTATACAGGTAAATCTGTCTTCTGCAGCAACTGGTATATCATCCACTATTGTAAATGTCCAGGTTTCAACCTATCCTGTTCCCATGTTTCAAGCTCCTTCACCAGCTGATTTCCAAAGATTGTCGGGCTTTTTTTAAATCCTTGGGGTAGGCTTGTCCATGTCAACTGCATCTTTCACCCAGTTTGTGCATTTTCCCACTCAGAAGCAAACGATTTTCTGATATCCTTCTCCAGCGGCATACAAAAGAAAACATCTTTCAAATCAGGCACTGTAAACCACTGATGAGTCTCCTTTAATGCTCTCAACAACGTACAAGGATTTGCTACTACAGGATAAATGTCCTTAACTATCTGATTCACTGCTCTCAAGTCCTGCACTAGCCTATATTCACCCGAAGGTTTTCTGACCGGTAAAATGGGAGTGTTATATTCAGATTCACATTCCTCAAGAATTTTATACTCCAAAAACTTGTCAATTAATTTCTTCAGTACCTGTCTAACTTCGGGTTTGATTGGACATTGTTTAATCTTTACTGGTTGGCAGCTTCCTTCAGCTGCCACCCCTTTGGCTGCCAGCACTGCCCCTCTGTCCCCCTGTGCCGCCTCTTTGGCTGCAGGCACCGCCCCATTGGCCCGCCGCGCTGCCTGTTTGGTCTCAGGCGCTGCGCGATTGGCCCATGGCGACCGCGGCGACCATTTGGCCCGCCCCTTTGGCCGCGGGTGCCGCCCCTTTGGCCCCTGGCGCCTACTCTTTGGCCATTGGCGGCTCAGTCTCTGCCCGGGCCACGCCCACTTGCTTAGTCTCCGCCTAGACCCCGCCCCCTCCCAGCTGTCAACGCACCTGTCCCGCAGGCCACGCCCCCTCCGCTCGCGGCCCCGCCCCGCGAGGCGGCGGTTGCTCGCGCCGCTGGCAGTTGGGCGGTAACGGCTCGAGCGAGCGGCCGCTGGAGGCGGCGGCGGCGCCGGGCGCTGCGCCTGGAGCTGCGGCGGCTGGAGCGGCGCTGCCGCCGTGAGGGGAAAGCGGGGAAGGGCGAGGAGGAGGGGGGCGGCGGCAGCGGCTCTTTGGAGGAGGGCGGCCGAGGTGGCGGCCCCGTGCGCAAGGTACCGGTGAGGGGACAAAGCCCCTTTCCCCAGGCAGCCGGCGGCGGGCAGCCCGCCTGGAGGTCCGGAGCCTGTGGCCGGCCCTGCTGTGAGGTCTCTCCGCGCCAGAGGCTGAGCCGTGCGGTCGGGGCTGGGCAGCTCGGGTGTTGCCCCTCATCCCCAGCAGGGATGGGGACAGCCCCTGCCCCCGGCACTGCCAGAGCTGCTGGCGGCTTTTTGACACAGGGGCCGGTCCGTAGGTTCCTACACAGAAGCCCATTCCAGCCTGTCTGTCAGGCAGAGTTATTGATGTGGGATAAATGCAGTCTGGCTCGTGCCCTGAGCTGCAACTGCGGGGAGTGGGGGGGCAGAAGCCGGCCAGGGGCTCTGTGCTCGGGGAGCTCCAGCCTCTCTGTGTGGCCGTGGGGAGAAGGGTCCTGGCTTGGTCACTACCCATGGCCGTGGGCATCACCCCGAAGCAAGCAGGAGGGTTAATCTGGCACTGGCCAGCTTCCTGGGGCTTGGCTGGAAAAGTGCTGGGGAGCCCTCTTTGCAGAGCAGCCTCACCAGTGTGCCTTTGCTCGTGGGGCAGGTGCCTGTTGCTCTTCCATCCCTGCTGCTGGCAGGGGGAGAGGGGACTTGCTTTCAGAGACGCCCCCCTGGCTTCCTGTGTGTGAAAGTGTTGTGGGGTGAGGGCTCAAGTGCCCTGGCTTCCTCGTTGCTTTCGTGGGATTTCAGAAGCGGGTGTAGCGGTAGGTGGTGTTCCCACTGAGCTAAGCTTGGCCCTTCAAAGCTGGGTGTTTGATTCCTTGGCCTGAAAGCCACGAGTAGCCTGTTGTCCCTGGTCCTGTGTGCGTATCCTCTGAGTAGTGGCACCTGATCCCTGGTGTCTGTCTGACAGGTGTGTTTGCACCCAGAATGTTCAAAATGGAGGAATTTAGCAGTACTCAGGTTACTGTGGAATCCCGGTTGCTTTGAAAATGCTTGGACTGGGTGATCTTCAAGGCTTTTTCCAAGCCGGGTGATTCTGTGATTCCAAAAAGCATCACTTTTGGCTCAGATGTAGGAAATCTCAGATTCTTGGTTAAGATTCCTCATGGAAAAGATTCACCTGCTGCTCCTGGTAGTGGTAAGGAAGCAGTAATCCGAGGGACATTCCGCAGATAAGCAAATGCCTTTTGGCCCGCGCCCCCCCGGGCCACGCCCCCTCCCTGCTGTCAACGCACCTGTCCCCGCAGGCCACGCCCCCTCCCCTCGCGGCCCCGCCCCGCGAGGCGGCGGTTGCTCGCGCCGCTGGCAGTTGGGCGGTAACGGCTCGAGCGAGCGGCCGCTGGAGGCGGCGGCGGCGCCGGGCGCTGCGCCTGGAGCTGCAGCGGCTGGAGCGGCGCTGCCACCGTGAGGGGAAAGCGGGGAAGGGCGAGGAGGAGGGGGGCGGGCGGGGGGGCGGCCCCGTGCGCAAGACTCCGGTGAGGGGACAAAACCCCTTTCCCCAGGCAGCCGGCGGCGGGCAGCCCGCCTGGAGGTCCGGAGCCTGTGGCCGGCCCTGCTGTGAGGTCTCTCCGCGCCAGAGGCTGAGCCGTGCGGTCGGGGCTGGGCAGCTCGGGTGTTGCCCCTCACCCCCAGCAGGGATGGGGACAGCCCCTGCCCCCGGCACTGCCAGAGCTGCTGGTGGCTTTTTGACACAGGGGCCGGTCCGTAGGTTCCTACACAGAAGCCCATTCCAGCCTGTCTGTCAGGCAGAGTTATTGATGTGGGATAAATGCAGGCTGGCTCGTGACCTGAGCTGCACCTTTGGGGAGTGGGGGGGCAGAAGCCGGCGAGGGGCTCTGTGCTCGGGGAGCTCCAGCCTCTCTGTGTGGCCGTGGGGAGAAGGGTCCTGGCTTGGTCACTACCCACGGCCGTGGGCATCATCCCCGAAGCAAGCAGGAGGGTTAATCTGGCACTGGCCAGCTTCCTGGGGCTTGGCGCGAAAGGTGGTGTGGAGCTCTCTGCAGAGCAGCCTCACCAGTGTGCCTTTGCTCGTGGGGCAGGTGCCTGTTACTCTTCCATCCCTGCTGCTGGCAGGGGGAGAGGGGACTTGCTTTCAGAGGCCCTCCTGGCCTCCTGTGTGTGAAAGTGTTGTGGGGTGAGGGCTCAAGTGCCCTGGCTTCCTCGTTGCTTTCGTGGGATTTCAGAAGCGGGTGTAGCGGTAGCTGGTGTTCCCACTGAGCTAAGCTTGGCCCTTCAAAGCTGGGTGTTTGATTCCTTGGCCTGAAAGTCACGAGTAGCCTGTTGTCCCCGGTCCTGTGTGTGTATCCTCTGAGTAGCAGCACCTGACTCCTGGTGTCTGTCTGACAGGTGTGTTTGCACCCAGGGGTTCAAAAGGGAGAAATTGAGCAGCACTCAGGTTACTGAAGAACCCCCGGTTGCTTTGAAAATGCTTGGACTGGGTGATACTCAAGGCTTTTTCCAAACTGGGTGATTCTGTGATTCCAAAAAGCATCACTTTTGGCTCAGATGTAGGAAATCTCAGATTCTTGGTTAAGATTCCCCATGGAACAGATTCACCTGCTGCTCCTGGTAGTGGTAAGGAAGCAGTAATCCGAGGGACATTCCGCAGATAAGCAAATGCCTTTTGGCCTGCGGCCCGGGCGCCGGCCCCGCGGCCGCCCGCCCCGCGGCCGCCCGCCCCGCGGCGGCCCCGCGGCCGGCGGCCCCGCGGCCGCCCGCCCCGCGGCGGCCCGCCCCGCGGCCGCCCGGGCGCCGGCCCATCCCAGCTGTCAACGCACCTGTCCCGCAGGCCACGCCCCCTCCGCTCGCGGCCACGCCCCGCGAGGCGGCGGTTGCTCGCGCCGCTGGCAGTTGGGCGGTAACGGCTCGAGCGAGCGGCCGCTGGAGGCGGCGGCGGCGCCGGGCGCTGCGCCTGGAGCTGCGGCGGCTGGAGCGGCGCTGCCACCGTGAGGGGAAAGCGGGGAAGGGCGAGGAGCAGGGCGGCGGCGGCAGCGGCTCTTTGGAGGGGGGCGGCCGAGGTGGCGGACCTGTGCGCGAGGTACCGGTGAGGGGACAGAGCCCCTTTCCCCAGGCAGCCGGCGGCGGGCAGCCCGCCTGGAGGTCCGGAGCCTGTGGCCGGCCCTGCTGTGAGGTCTCTCTGCGCCAGAGGCTGAGCCGTGCGGTCGGGGCTGGGCAGCTCGGGTGTTGCCCCTCACCCCCAGCAGGGATGGGGACAGCCCCTGCCCCCGGCACTGCCAGAGCTGCTGGCGGCTTTTTGACACAGGGGCTGGTCCGTAGGTTCCTACACAGAAGCCCATTCCAGCCTGTCTGTCAGGCAGAGTTATTGATGTGGGATAAATGCAGTCTGGCTCGTGCCCTGAGCTGCAACTGCGGGGAGTGGGGGGGCAGAAGCCGGCCAGGGGCTCTGTGCTCGGGGAGCTCCAGCCTCTCTGTGTGGCCATGGGGAGAAGGGTCCTGGCTTGGTCACTACCCACGGCCGTGGGCATCACCCCGAAGCAAGCAGGAGGGTTAATCTGGCACTGGCCAGCTTCCTGGGGCTTGGCGCGAAAGGTGGTGTGGAGCCCTCTTTGCAGAGCAGCCTCACCAGTGTGCCTTTGCTCGTGGGGCAGGTGCCTGTTGCTCTTCCATCCCTGCTGCTGGCAGGGGGAGAGGGGACTTGCTTTCAGAGACGCCCCCCTGGCCTCCTGTGTGTGAAAGTGTTGTGGGGTGAGGGCTCAAGTGCCCTGGCTTCCTCGTTGCTTTCGTGGGATTTCAGAAGCGGGTGTAGCGGTAGGTGGTGTTCCCACTGAGCTACGTTTGGTCCTTCAAAGCTGGGTGGTTGATTCCTTGGCCTGAAAGCCACGAGTAGCCTGTTGTCCCTGGTCCTGTGTGTGTATCCTCTGAGTAGCGGCACCTGACCCCTGGTGTCTTTCTGACAGGTGTGTTTGCACCAGAATGTTCAAAATGGAGGAATTTAGCAGCACTCAGGTTATTGTAGAATTTCGGTTGCTTTGAAAATGGTTGGACTGGGTGATCTTCAAGGTCTTTTCCAACCTAGATGATTCTGTGAAAATCATCACTTTTGGCTCAGAAGTGGGAATTGGTAAGAGAAGAATCCCTTGCACTCGATGCATTTCATCAGTATTCATCCCTGTTCTGAGATCAGCCTGTTGTCTGCAGAGAGAGGGATGATGTTACTGGTCGTTGGTGTCCATCTGGGTGCCTGGGAGATGGGTGGGGGACAGGAGGAAAGCACGGCCGGAGGTGGTTGGGTAGAAGCTCCCTGCAGGCTTGTGCAAGCGATGCAGAAGACCTGCCGTGTTTCCCCCAGCCCCTCGGGTTGTATTCTGTAAATGGGGATAGGAGTCTTGCCTTGCCTCACCCCTCTGCCTGTGCTCTGCAAAAAGGGTCTTGGCAGTGTATGGGCTGGAGCACCCCACTTTCCCCACACTCTGCGGGTCTGTGGTAGAGATGAGCTGTGTGTTCTGAGTCCAGAGCCGTCCCTCTGGTTTATAGGCAGCCTGTGTTCCACAGACAGGCGAGAGAGCCCTACACTACCTGTGTGCACCAAGTCTTTGCTCTGCAAAGAGGGAAGCCTCACCTCCCCCGTTTGTGTGCTTCTGTGGGCCTGATGTGCAGAGTCCCTCTTCACCCTCAGCCTGCCCAGGTTTCCCCTGGGGGTGGGTGGAGAAGCCCTGCCTTGCCTGGCCCATCTCTGCTCTGTAATCAGAACTCGTTCTGCGTCCTGACAGGGAAGTGGCGCGCGGTGCCCTCCACGTGTATTCTCCGTGCAGCCCTATTGTGGTCTGTATGGTGACAGGAAGGTGTTGCCCCGCCTCACCCTCCTGGTGTTTTCTGTTCTCTATACAACCAGTGTGCACTGTATAAGCAGTCCATAAAGCTCTGCCTTGGCAGTATGTAGCCTGTGACTAGACAGAGAAGATGTGTTTTGCCTGCGTACAGTCCATCTACAGATGGAACGTAGCCTATCCCCAGAGAGAAAAGCCTCACCATCTCTTTTCTATAGGCAGAGTATATCCTATTACAAGCTACATAACGTGGCTGGCTTTGCCTGTACAGGTGCCATCTTGAGGAAGCCAGTATGTATTCTGTCCAGTGACCGAAAAGCCTCCCCGTGTAGTTGGCGTGTCGTGCCGACGCAGATGGTAGATACTAAATGCAGAGATAGGTGAGGTGCGGCTTTTCTAGGGGTGTCTCTGTTTAGCCCCTATATTGGCTCTGCAGACAGCAAAGCCTCTGCTCACCTTGCCTGTGTACGTTCCGCAGATGGGTAGGCTGTGTGCTTTATGGGCTGAAGAGCCTTCCTCTCCTCTCTGCGCACGTGCTGCGCACAGAGTGTGTTCTGTAGAGGCAAACGCGATCCTGTTTTCAGCCCTGTCGGTGGTTTGTGGCTCGTATTGCTTCTGTGTACGGACAGAAGAGTGCTGCCGTACGGGTCTGTCTTCTTGAGAAAGAGGCTGTCCTCTGTAAGCAGAGACGACCTGCCTCGCCTGTTTGTGTCTACTCTGCGTACGGAATGGCTGTAGCCTGTGCGCAGACGGTCCCTGTGCTCTGTCCAGCCAGAAAAGCAATGCCTTGCCTCTCGCTCTGTGTACGCCTGCGTGTAAAGTGTGTGTATGGACGGGCACGTGTCCCGAGTACAGCCAGGATACACTGCACCCACAGAAAGGAATGCCCTTCCTGCCACGGCCTTGAGAGTGTCTGTGTTCCATGCAGAGATTGTATCTATTGAGCCGCAAGGCAGAGAAGCGTAGCGTCCCCCCAGCCGTCTGTCTGCTTTCTGTAGTGTGCGTGCCATGTGCAAAGCGTGTGTGTGTTCTGTGTGCAGAGTGCATCCACAGATAGAAAGACATGGTTGTGCTTCCTGGGGCCGTTTCCTTTTTTACGCACAGATAATGTATCTTCTGAACAGAGAGGGGAGAAAGGCCTCAGAGAGGTGTTTCACGGAAAAAAGACGCTACAACTCGAATAGAGTTATAAAGCAGGTCTGTTTACTCAGGCACCGAGGTGCAAGGGGATTTCTCCACCAAGCTTGCACACGCACCACACATTTTAACAAAAACTTATAGAGTGTGGATATCCATATTCATGGGATTACCTAACACAAACATACATGTGCATGAGTAGGGCTGGGTTAGTTAGAAAGGCTGATGTCAACAGTGTATGTCTACTTTGCACCTGCGCATCGCCTCCTGGTGGTTGTCTTCAGGGGTCTTTGGGAGGAATGCTCATAGTCTTTTTCACTTTGTTTTTTCCCCGGAGCATGCGCAGATTCTCTTGGCCAATTTCTTGAATAATAAGAGTGTTTTTCAGATGGTTTACTTTCTATCTTATCTAAGAGAACCAATAGAACTTCTACCATTCATATATGGCTATCTTTAGTAAAATTCCACAGAACAGTCTGGGCAAGCAGGATTCTTAGCAATATTTTAAAAATACTATAACTTGCTATAAGTAAATAAGTTGCTAAGAAGTTTTCTATAAGTAAGTAAATAAGTAAATAAATCTTCAAACAAGTAATCATTTCTCTGTATCAGAGGTGAGATCATCTGAGGCTTCTCTTGCCAGAGGCAGTTAGTGCCTGTGTAGACTGTGTCAGGGTGTGTGTGGATACTTGACAGACATCTTTAGATGTATCTCTGTGTGTCTGTCCCTATATAGTCTGTAGATACTTGCTGCATGTTTTCTGTGTAGGTTCTGCATGAGTAGATCTATCCGGATGGTGCCCTAGCTGTGTGTATTTTCTATCAGCCCAGACAAAAATTGTCTCACTCGGGCAATGCAGGACTTGTTCTGTGTGTAGAGTATGTGCTATCTCCATCAGATGTAAACATGAAAAGAGCTTCAGCTAAGCAAGGTGTAATAAACCAGGTGCTCTCTTGTTAATGCCCCTCTCACAGATACAAAAACCCCAGCAAAACTTTTCTGAGCGTGACATATGCTGTCATGTTCTATTCAGCCTACAGCTGGAGAATGAGAAAGACTCGAAAGCCTTTTGTCCGTGTGCAGAGTCTCTGCTGTGTGAATGTCTTGTGCTTCATCCCGGGAGCTCAGACGAGTCTCCCAAGCTGACACAGGTGTGGAATTTGTGCTGCTTGTGTATCTGTTGTGTAGTGGGCAAAGAGTGAGGGTGAGGGGAGAGTGACCAGAGGAGCAGAGAAGTGTCTCCCGGGTGAAATAGGAGCTGGGGGGGGTGTGTGTGTGTGTGTCATGTGAAGGGGCTGAGGGGAATGTTTTGGGAGCCACCTTCTATCTGGGCTACAAAGGGCAACTTGTGAGCTGCAGGTTTGTTCAAAGGCCAAGCAGCAAGTTGTGCCCCTGCACAAGTGCCACCTGTGAGGGATGGCAGCTCTTTGAGAAGCGTTAGGAGAGGGTGGCCCCAGAGTTGACTGAGCCCTGTGCGATAGCAGGGTCTGGGGGGAGGTAGGGCATTTGTGTATCCATCGGGTGTAGTCTGGCTAAACACAGGAAGCATTTCCATTGTGGGAACGTGCCGTGTGGTTCTTTAGCCCAGCGGAAGCAGTGAGAAACGGGGAATTTCTCAGGGAGCCCTGGGAGGCGATGACTTGGGATGGATTCAAGAGCTTTCATGCAGCTTGCTGGGAGTTACTGTCTCTGGAAGAGTGACAGGAATGCTGTGAAGGTGTTGTCTGGGAATTTCCGGATGAGAATGCAAATAACTATTTCACTGCTGTTTTCCAGGACCACCCAAGACAGTTTTGAAGCATGTGGGGAGCGCATCACCCCGTGGCCCTGGAGGAGCAGTTCCGCGCCAGGTGTTCGAGAGTCCTTCGCTGCCTGGCTGTTTGTGGTTTCTTCACGGCTGGTGCTCTGGGGTGAGTGATTCCCAACCTGGGCTGTTTGGGAGCTTCCCTGTAGGTCTCTTCAGCAGTGCTTGATCACCAAGTTTATCTTCGAGTGCATCACCACAAGAGCCTGGTGGAGTGTGGAGTCCACTGTTGACTGAGTATTGGTATTTCTTAATACAGGAACTGAACTGAATTGGTAGCTGAAGAAATGGGAAGCCTGTGTGTTAGAACTTTCTTTCCATGGCTTGTCTCCTTTATAGTGGTAGAGTTCAGGAGTGTGAGGAAAGTAACAAAGGAAACGAGTTCAAGGTGTAAATCTTAATTTATGAAATTTTGGGGCAGAGCTTGCTTTCTGCTTAAGAACAAAAGCATCTTCTCTTCCTTATTAGTGGGAAATAGTCTCAGCACAATCTAGACCAGAACGTGGATGTGAAACAACAACTAAGTAAAATCTCTTCAAAGGATCTTGATGTTGAAACACAGTTGAAATGTTTATTTGCTATGTAATATTTTTTGTCTAAACATACTGAGATTAAGTATGTTGTCTTGCTGAAACAGGGGCTGTTAAGGCCAAAACCTGTGTTTGTGTGGCAGGTGTGTAACTCACTGTAGAAGCAGCTGAAATACAGGAAACAGCAATAATAACAATTACTTTCTGGATTAGAATTTTTCTTTTTGACAATCTTTCAGTAGTAACAGAGCAGGATTTAAGCATTAAGGTCTTAATTAAATGCTAGTAAGTACTTGTGACTGTGAGAGGGGAAGGCAAATAGCTACCTGATGATGTAAGGGCTGCTTAGAGTGCTCCTGAATGAACACAAAATTTTTCTTCTTCCTTTCTGAAATACAAATTGAGAAAGACCTTAAGAAATGCATGGCAGATATTTTATTTTTGAGGATCTTGCTTTAGTTGTAGACTGTCTTCATTTTTTTTCAGCTGATGTTTACAAAATTGTAGGTTTAACTGCACAGGGGTATTTTGTGTAATATGTGGAACACCTATTTTTGCCGTGAAGGAGCCCTCCATCAAATGCTGCCGGATGAGCCCATCATCATTCTCTCCCTGGAGGGGATGTTCCCCATGCTGCCTGGATCTTCTTGGAGCCCTTCACCAGAGGATTCCTTCGTCCTGCCACCCCAGAGGAGCCTGTTGACAAGGAAGCACTGGGGAGCCCATTTTCATCATCACTGCCAAGGAGCTCCTTCTTGTGCCGCCATGCAGGAGGTCCTCATTGCATTGGTGAGCTGCTTTTGAAGCCCATCAGTGTGCTGTGCGGCAGGAGGTGGTCCCCAGCCTTCCACAGAGGTGTCCTTTGCCCTGAGGGCATGAAGGAGCCCTTGGTTGTGCTGGGCCAGGGGATCCCTTGATGGCAGTGACCCTGAGGATCCCTTCTTTATACTGGACCCAGAGGTGTCACCACAATGCTCTGGAGGATTGCATCATAATCGTGGGTATCCGGGAGGAGCCTTTCCCAGCGGTGATGTGTACAAGCCCTTCATCGTGCCAACCCAGTAGAGCCATTCCTCTTGCCACTATGGAAATGTCTCTCCTCATGCTACGGCCCAGAGTTTCTCCTCATCATACTGCTGCGGAGGAGGCCCTCAAAGTGCCACCCCAGAGCTGTGTTTCATTGTGGCACCTGCAGGAGGCAACACTTTGTCCTGCCACCTCAGAGGAGGTTTCATCATCCTGACCCCAGAGGAGCTGTTCCCCACGCTTGGTGGGTCTTGCTGCAGGCCTTCAGCAGGCTGCCCTGGAGGAGCCCTTGACTGCCGTTGTGCCTGGTGATCTCTTGATCACCCCTGTGGGGAAGGAGCCCTTGAGCGTGGTGCCTCGTGAGAGAGTTTTGGGCTTTGGTGAGTCCCGCCAGAGCGGCAGGCAGGCCCCCCTCTGCAGACCGTGTGGTAAGTATTGTCTGGTAAGTGTGCTCTGGGGTTTTCTGTTGTCTGGTGCTGTCCGTCCTTTCTGCTGTACTGCATTGGCTGTGTGGTACTTTGTATTGTATTGTTAGTGGGTATTTTTTATTCTGTGTCTTGTATCGTATGGTGCCTAGGTGCATGTCCTGTCGGGTGTATTGTGCTGTAGCATCTGCTTTGGTATTTACGGTACTGTATGAGTTGTACTGTATTATGGTACGGTATGCACCATCTGTATGGTATGGATCATAGTGTTGATGCGTATTAGAATATGTAGTCCTTTGGCTATTGTTTTAACCTGTGTATTGTGTAGTATGGTACTTCCTGTAATCTGTGTATTCTCTTTTGTTATTTTGGTAAGTGTCGCAGGCTGTTCATTGTATCTATTGTACTGTATTATTTGGGTTTGGTATTGATGTTATTGTACGTACGGTATGGTATGTGTTTATGGTCTGGAATGTATCATAGGTTAAATATCCTCTATATCACTGTAGCTATGGTATTGTTTCTATGTATTCTATGTATAGATTTTTGTGTTCTGTATTTGATGTGTTGTGTGGGTTGCATTTCATATACTCTGTGTATTGTATTCTGGTTGATATCCTATTGCACACGGTCTGTATGGAATGGCATTAATTGTATGCTATGTAGTTTGCATTGTATCATCTGTTTTATTTGTTGTATGGCATTTTATCGTATGTACTGTACCGCATTGAATGTATTGGAGGTTTTGTATCTTCCCTTGCATTGTATTTTATTTCCTAATGTATTGTGTATGGAAATTTTTCTTGGGAAATGTAATATTTATTGTATTTTGCATTGCTTTTTCTGTATTTTGTGGGGAAACTTATTTTTCTTTGTCATGTATTGTATTTTGGATGGTTTTTGAGCATTATTTTGTGCATTTTTCTGTATCGTCTGTCGTGCTCTTTCTTGTAGAGCACGTATTCTGTTTTTTGGCACTGTGAATTTTGTGATGTACTTGGTATTGTAATGTGTTTTGTCTTTTGTAGTAGCTGCTGTGTTTTCCTGTGTGTATTGTAATGGATTTGGGGCTGTATTGTCTGTCTTGTATTTTGCCTTGCGATTCCTTGTCTGTAGGTTGTGTGTAATATGACAGGTGTGGTTTGCACCGTCGGGTAAGGTCTGTAAGGTCTGTTGTGGTCTGTAGGGTATTGTCTGTCTTGTATCGTGGGTATGGTATCGTATGGTATGGTTTGTAACGTCTGCCCCCGCGGAGGAGCCGTTCGCCTTGGCTGCGCCGCCCCGGAGGAGCCATCGTCGCCCCGCCCCGGAGGAGCTCTTCACGGCACATCCCAGCTCTTCTTGGAGGCCTTGATCACGCCGCCACGGAGCATCCCTGGGCTCAGTGCACGGTGCCCGAGGAGCCGCTCGTCATCGGGGCTCCGCCTTGCGTGTCTTGTGTTGGTTGTCTTTTTCCCTGTGGCATGATATTTCTTGTATTGTGATGCCTTGTATCTTTGGTGCTGTGTATCTTTGTGACTTGAATTGTGTTGTAGTTTGTTTTGTACGGTGGGATGGTTACCGTCCTGTAGGTGTTTGCGGTCTGTTAGTTATTGTATGTACTGTGTGTGTTTGGATTGATTTATAGGATGTATTCTGTTCTGCATTGTCTGGGATTGTCTACTTTCTTGTATATTGCATTTTGCATCGTGTATTTCCTTTTGCGTGTTGGCATCTGTATATTGCATCTTGTAGTGTGGATCGTATTTTGTATTGTGTTGTGTGTAGTATGTTTCATGGATGGTAGGTGTGTTGTGTAATGTGGGGAATGGCCTATGTGGTATCTTGTGTATTGTTATCATTTTGTATATCTTGTGCTGTATTGTGTTTGACACTGCCTTGCCTGTATTGTCTGCTATGGATTGCGTTGTTCTTTGTAATGCGCTGTAGTTAATATGGTATGGTTTGTCACGTATTGCGTGGCATGTATTTTTGTATCTTTTATTATTGCCATATTTTTGTATCTGTTTTATTGCCATGACTTGTATATATCGTCGGTGTTGGGTTTACTCTCTCCTATAGTACGGATTGCATTTTCTGTCTGGTCTGTATAGTATGGAAAGGCGTCTAATAATAATGTATGGGCTTGTCTGTATCAATGTGTCTGTATTGTATGGAATGTTTTGCACCGTGTGGCTCCCCGGAGGAGCATTTCAGCGTGTGCTGGCAGAGGAAGGCCCTGGTCAGGCCCGCCCCAGAGGAGCTGTGCCCCACGCTGTTTGCGTGTTGATGCAGGCCTTCATCCCGTGGTGCTGGAGGAGCCCTTGCCTGCGTTTCCAGCGCGGTGGATCTCTTTGTTACGCGTTGCGTGTTTCCGTGGAGACCTTTGCCGTGGTGACCCAGAGGAGCTGGTCACACGTGGCAGCGGCGGAGCAGTAGCCCGGGAGGCCCTCAGGAGCTGTGCTGTGCGTGTCAGCGGAGCAGCCCATCATCATGCCGGCCCCAGAGGAGCCGTTCAGCGTCCGAGCGCTGTGGAGGAGCCCTTGCTGATCCTGGCCCCAGAGAGCAGCTGTTCCCCACGCTTGGTGGGTCTCCTTGCAGCCCTTCCGGACGCTGTACCCAGAGGAGCTCTTCATCCTGCCACCGCAGAGGATGCCATTTTCATCATCACTCCCGAGGTGCTCCTCGCTGTGCCTCTGTGCAGGAGGTCCTCATTCCATGGGCCAGCTGGTGCTGGAGCCCTTCCTTCAGTGTGCTGTGCGGCAGGAGCTGTTCCCCAGCCTGCGCCAGAGGTGCCCTTTGCCCTGTGGGCATGCAGGAGCCCTTGCTCATGCTGGGCCAGGGGGCCCTTGATGGCAGCGACCCTGAGGATCCCTTGATTGCTGTGTCTTTGGAGGAGCCCAGCATCATCCCCGCCTTGGAGCAGGCCTTCATGGCGCCAAGCTGGAGGAGCCCTTCCCCGTTACACCTGCCCGTCGGAGCGCTTTGTGTTGCTGCCCGTCTCTCCTTGGAGCTTGACGTGGCGGCCGTGCAGGAGAGCTTCACTGTGCTGTCCCGGAGGAGGCCTTGATCATCCCTCCCCTGGAGGAGCCCTTCCCCGTGTTGCAGCGGAGGAGCCTTTTCCTGCGAGGCCCTCAGGAGCTCTTGTGTGCGTGTCAGCGGAGCAGCCCATCATCATCCAAGCCCTGGAGGAGCCCCTTGAGCGTCAGAGCGCTCTGGAGGAGCCCTTGAGCGTGTGGCATTGGAGGAGCTTTGGATGATGGTGGCCCCAGAGGAGCTGTTCCCCACGCTTGGTGGGTCTTGCTGCAGGCCTTCAGCAGGCTGCCCTGGAGGAGCCCTTGACTGCCGTTGTGCCTGGTGATCTCTTGATCACCCCTGTGGGGAAGGAGCCCTTGAGCGTGGTGCCTCGTGAGAGAGTTTTGGGCTTTGGTGAGTCCCGCCAGAGCGGCAGGCAGGCCCCCCTCTGCAGACCGTGTGGTAAGTATTGTCTGGTAAGTGTGCTCTGGGGTTTTCTGTTGTCTGGTGCTGTCCGTCCTTTCTGCTGTACTGCATTGGCTGTGTGGTACTTTGTATTGTATTGTTAGTGGGTATTTTTTATTCTGTGTCTTGTATCGTATGGTGCCTAGGTGCATGTCCTGTCGGGTGTATTGTGCTGTAGCATCTGCTTTGGTATTTACGGTACTGTATGAGTTGTACTGTATTATGGTACGGTATGCACCATCTGTATGGTATGGATCATAGTGTTGATGCGTATTAGAATATGTAGTCCTTTGGCTATTGTTTTAACCTGTGTATTGTGTAGTATGGTATTTCCTGTAATCTGTGTATTCTCTTTTGTTATTTTGGTAAGTGTCGCAGGCTGTTCATTGTATCTATTGTACTGTATTATTTGGGTTTGGTATTGATGTTATTGTACGTACGGTATGGTATGTGTTTATGGTCTGGAATGTATCATAGGTTAAATATCCTCTATACCACTGTAGCTATGGTATTGTTTCTATGTATTCTATGTATAGATTTTTGTTTTCTGTATTTGATGTGTTGTGTGGGTTGCATTTCATATACTCTGTGTATTGTATTCTGGTTGATATCCTATTGCACACGGTCTGTATGGAATGGCATTAATTGTATGCTGTGTAGTTTGCATTGTATCATCTGTTTTATTTGTTGTATGGCATTTTATCGTAAGTACTGTACCGCATTGAATGTATTGGAGGTTTTGTATCTTCCCTTGCATTGTATTTTATTTCCTAATGTATTGTGTATGGAAATTTTTCTTGGGAAATGTAATGTTTATTGTATTTTGCATTGCTTTTTCTGTATTTTGTAGGGAAACTTATTTTTCTTTGTCATGTATTGTATTTTGGATGGTTTTTGAGCATTATTTTGTGCATTTTTCTGTATCGTCTGTCGTGCTCTTTCTTGTAGAGCACGTATTCTGTTTTTTGGCACTGTGAATTTTGTGATGTACTTGGTATTGTAATGTGTTTTGTCTTTTGTAGTAGCTGCTGTGTTTTCCTGTGTGTATTGTAATGGATTTGGGGCTGTATTGTCTGTCTTGTATTTTGCCTTGCGATTCCTTGTCTGTAGGTTGTGTGTAATATGACAGGTGTGGTTTGCACCGTCGGGTAAGGTCTGTAAGGTCTGTTGTGGTCTGTAGGGTATTGTCTGTCTTGTATCGTGGGTATGGTATCGTATGGTATGGTTTGTAACGTCTGCCCCCGCGGAGGAGCCGTTCGCCTTGGCTGCGCCGCCCCGGAGGAGCCATCGTCGCCCCGCCCCGGAGGAGCTCTTCACGGCACATCCCAGCTCTTCTTGGAGGCCTTGATCACGCCGCCGCGGAGCATCCCTGGGCTCAGTGCACGGTGCCCGAGGAGCCGCTCGTCATCGGGGCTCCGCCTTGCGTGTCTTGTGTTGGTTGTCTTTTTCCCTGTGGCATGGTATTTCTTGTATTGTGATGCCTTGTATCTTTGGTGCTGTGTATCTTTGTGACTTGAATTGTGTTGTAGTTTGTTTTGTACGGTGGGATGGTTACCGTCCTGTAGGTGTTTGCGGTCTGTTAGTTATTGTATGTACTGTGTGTGTTTGGATTGATTTATAGGATGTATTCTGTTCTGCATTGTCTGGGATTGTCTACTTTCTTGTATATTGCATTTTGCATCGTGTATTTCCTTTTGCGTGTTGGCATCTGTATATTGCATCTTGTAGTGTGGATCGTATTTTGTATTGTGTTGTGTGTAGTATGTTTCATGGATGGTAGGTGTGTTGTGTAATGTGGGGAATGGCCTATGTGGTATCTTGTGTATTGTTATCATTTTGTATATCTTGTGCTGTATTGTGTTTGACACTGCCTTGCCTGTATTGTCTGCTATGGATTGCGTTGTTCTTTGTAATGCGCTGTAGTTAATATGGTATGGTTTGTCATGTATTGCGTGGCATGTATTTTTGTATCTTTTATTATTGCCATATTTTTGTATCTGTTTTATTGCCATGACTTGTATATATCGTCGGTGTTGGGTTTACTCTCTCCTATAGTACGGATTGCATTTTCTGTCTGGTCTGTATAGTATGGAAAGGTGTCTAATAATAATGTATGGGCTTGTCTGTATCAATGTGTCTGTATTGTATGGAATGTTTTGCACCGTGTGGCTCCCCGGAGGAGCATTTCAGCGTGTGCTGGCAGAGGAAGGCCCTGGTCAGGCCCGCCCCAGAGGAGCTGTGCCCCACGCTGTTTGCGTGTTGATGCAGGCCTTCATCCCGTGGTGCTGGAGGAGCCCTTGCCTGCGTTTCCAGCGCGGTGGATCTCTTTGTTACGCGTTGCGTGTTTCCGTGGAGACCTTTGCCGTGGTGACCCAGAGGAGCTGGTCACACGTGGCAGCGGCGGAGCAGTAGCCCGGGAGGCCCTCAGGAGCTGTGCTGTGCGTGTCAGCGGAGCAGCCCATCATCATGCCGGCCCCAGAGGAGCCGTTCAGCGTCCGAGCGCTGTGGAGGAGCCCTTGCTGATCCTGGCCCCAGAGAGCAGCTGTTCCCCACGCTTGGTGGGTCTCCTTGCAGCCCTTCCGGACGCTGTACCCAGAGGAGCTCTTCATCCTGCCACTGCAGAGGATGCCATTTTCATCATCACTCCCGAGGTGCTCCTCGCTGTGCCTCTGTGCAGGAGGTCCTCATTCCATGGGCCAGCTGGTGCTGGAGCCCTTCCTTCAGTGTGCTGTGCGGCAGGAGCTGTTCCCCAGCCTGCGCCAGAGGTGCCCTTTGCCCTGTGGGCATGCAGGAGCCCTTGCTCATGCTGGGCCAGGGGGCCCTTGATGGCAGCGACCCTGAGGATCCCTTGATTGCTGTGTCTTTGGAGGAGCCCAGCATCATCCCCGCCTTGGAGCAGGCCTTCATGGCGCCAAGCTGGAGGAGCCCTTCCCCGTTACACCTGCCCGTCGGAGCGCTTTGTGTTGCTGCCCGTCTCTCCTTGGAGCTTGACGTGGCGGCCGTGCAGGAGAGCTTCACTGTGCTGTCCCGGAGGAGGCCTTGATCATCCCTCCCCTGGAGGAGCCCTTCCCCGTGTTGCAGCGGAGGAGCCTTTTCCTGCGAGGCCCTCAGGAGCTCTTGTGTGCGTGTCAGCGGAGCAGCCCATCATCATCCAAGCCCTGGAGGAGCCCCTTGAGCGTCAGAGCGCTCTGGAGGAGCCCTTGAGCGTGTGGCATTGGAGGAGCTTTGGATGATGGTGGCCCCAGAGGAGCTGTTCCCCACGCTTGGTGGGTCTTGCTGCAGGCCTTCAGCAGGCTGCCCTGGAGGAGCCCTTGACTGCCGTTGTGCCTGGTGATCTCTTGATCACCCCTGTGGGGAAGGAGCCCTTGAGCGTGGTGCCTCGTGAGAGAGTTTTGGGCTTTGGTGAGTCCCGCCAGAGCGGCAGGCAGGCCCCCCTCTGCAGACCGTGTGGTAAGTATTGTCTGGTAAGTGTGCTCTGGGGTTTTCTGTTGTCTGGTGCTGTCTGTCCTTTCTGCTGTACTGCATTGGCTGTGTGGTACTTTGTATTGTATTGTTAGTGGGTATTTTTTATTCTGTGTCTTGTATCGTATGGTGCCTAGGTGCATGTACTGTCGGGTGTATTGTGCTGTAGCATCTGCTTTGGTATTTACGGTACTGTATGAGTTGTACTGTATTATGGTACGGTATGCACCATCTCTATGGTATGGATCATAGTGTTGATGCGTATTAGAATATGTAGTCCTTTGGCTATTGTTTTAACCTGTGTATTGTGTAGTATGGTATTTCCTGTAATCTGTGTATTCTCTTTTGTTATTTTGGTAAGTGTCGCAGGCTGTTCATTGTATCTATTGTACTGTATTATTTGGGTTTGGTATTGATGTTATTGTACGTACGGTATGGTATGTGTTTATGGTCTGGAATGTATCATAGGTTAAATATCCTCTATATCACTGTAGCTATGGTATTGTTTCTATGTATTCTATGTATAGATTTTTGTGTTCTGTATTTGATGTGTTGTGTGGGTTGCATTTCATATACTCTGTGTATTGTATTCTGGTTGATATCCTATTGCACACGGTCTGTATGGAATGGCATTAATTGTATGCTGTGTAGTTTGCATTGTATCATCTGTTTTATTTGTTGTATGGCATTTTATCGTAAGTACTGTACCGCATTGAATGTATTGGAGGTTTTGTATCTTCCCTTGCATTGTATTTTATTTCCTAATGTATTGTGTATGGAAATTTTTCTTGGGAAATGTAATATTTATTGTATTTTGCATTGCTTTTTCTGTATTTTGTGGGGAAACTTATTTTTCTTTGTCATGTATTGTATTTTGGATGGTTTTTGAGCATTATTTTGTGCATTTTTCTGTATCGTCTGTCGTGCTCTTTCTTGTAGAGCACGTATTCTGTTTTTTGGCACTGTGAATTTTGTGATGTACTTGGTATTGTAATGTGTTTTGTCTTTTGTAGTAGCTGCTGTGTTTTCCTGTGTGTATTGTAATGGATTTGGGGCTGTATTGTCTGTCTTGTATTTTGCCTTGCGATTCCTTGTCTGTAGGTTGTGTGTAATATGACAGGTGTGGTTTGCACCGTCGGGTAAGGTCTGTAAGGTCTGTTGTGGTCTGTAGGGTATTGTCTGTCTTGTATCGTGGGTATGGTATCGTATGGTATGGTTTGTAACGTCTGCCCCCGCGGAGGAGCCGTTCGCCTTGGCTGCGCCGCCCCGGAGGAGCCATCGTCGCCCCGCCCCGGAGGAGCTCTTCACGGCACATCCCAGCTCTTCTTGGAGGCCTTGATCACGCCGCCGCGGAGCATCCCTGGGCTCAGTGCACGGTGCCCGAGGAGCCGCTCGTCATCGGGGCTCCGCCTTGCGTGTCTTGTGTTGGTTGTCTTTTTCCCTGTGGCATGGTATTTCTTGTATTGTGATGCCTTGTATCTTTGGTGCTGTGTATCTTTGTGACTTGAATTGTGTTGTAGTTTGTTTTGTACGGTGGGATGGTTATCGTCCTGTAGGTGTTTGCGGTCTGTTAGTTATTGTATGTACTGTGTGTGTTTGGATTGATTTATAGGATGTATTCTGTTCTGCATTGTCTGGGATTGTCTACTTTCTTGTATATTGCATTTTGCATCGTGTATTTCCTTTTGCGTGTTGGCATCTGTATATTGCATCTTGTAGTGTGGATCGTATTTTGTATTGTGTTGTGTGTAGTATGTTTCATGGATGGTAGGTGTGTTGTGTAATGTGGGGAATGGCCTATGTGGTATCTTGTGTATTGTTATCATTTTGTATATCTTGTGCTGTATTGTGTTTGACACTGCCTTGCCTGTATTGTCTGCTATGGATTGCGTTGTTCTTTGTAATGAGCTGTAGTTAATATGGTATGGTTTGTCACGTATTGCGTGGCATGTATTTTTGTATCTTTTATTATTGCCATATTTTTGTATCTGTTTTATTGCCATGACTTGTATATATCGTCGGTGTTGGGTTTACTCTCTCCTATAGTACGGATTGCATTTTCTGTCTGGTCTGTATAGTATGGAAAGGCGTCTAATAATAATGTATGGGCTTGTCTGTATCAATGTGTCTGTATTGTATGGAATGTTTTGCACCGTGTGGCTCCCCGGAGGAGCATTTCAGCGTGTGCTGGCAGAGGAAGGCCCTGGTCAGGCGCGCCCCAGAGGAGCTGTGCCCCACGCTGTTTGCGTGTTGATGCAGGCCTTCATCCCGTGGTGCTGGAGGAGCCCTTGCCTGCGTTTCCAGCGCGGTGGATCTCTTTGTTACGCGTTGCGTGTTTCCGTGGAGACCTTTGCCGTGGTGACCCAGAGGAGCTGGTCACACGTGGCAGCGGCGGAGCAGTAGCCCGGGAGGCCCTCAGGAGCTGTGCTGTGCGTGTCAGCGGAGCAGCCCATCATCATGCCGGCCCCAGAGGAGCCGTTCAGCGTCCGAGCGCTGTGGAGGAGCCCTTGCTGATCCTGGCCCCAGAGAGCAGCTGTTCCCCACGCTTGGTGGGTCTCCTTGCAGCCCTTCCGGACGCTGTACCCAGAGGAGCTCTTCATCCTGCCACCGCAGAGGATGCCATTTTCATCATCACTCCCGAGGTGCTCCTCGCTGTGCCTCTGTGCAGGAGGTCCTCATTCCATGGGCCAGCTGGTGCTGGAGCCCTTCCTTCAGTGTGCTGTGCGGCAGGAGCTGTTCCCCAGCCTGCGCCAGAGGTGCCCTTTGCCCTGTGGGCATGCAGGAGCCCTTGCTCATGCTGGGCCAGGGGGCCCTTGATGGCAGCGACCCTGAGGATCCCTTGATTGCTGTGTCTTTGGAGGAGCCCAGCATCATCCCCGCCTTGGAGCAGGCCTTCATGGCGCCAAGCTGGAGGAGCCCTTCCCCGTTACACCTGCCCGTCGGAGCGCTTTGTGTTGCTGCCCGTCTCTCCTTGGAGCTTGACGTGGCGGCCGTGCAGGAGAGCTTCACTGTGCTGTCCCGGAGGAGGCCTTGATCATCCCTCCCCTGGAGGAGCCCTTCCCCGTGTTGCAGCGGAGGAGCCTTTTCCTGCGAGGCCCTCAGGAGCTCTTGTGTGCGTGTCAGCGGAGCAGCCCATCATCATCCAAGCCCTGGAGGAGCCCCTTGAGCGTCAGAGCGCTCTGGAGGAGCCCTTGAGCGTGTGGCATTGGAGGAGCTTTGGATGATGGTGGCCCCAGAGGAGCTGTTCCCCACGCTTGGTGGGTCTTGCTGCAGGCCTTCAGCAGGCTGCCCTGGAGGAGCCCTTGACTGCCGTTGTGCCTGGTGATCTCTTGATCACCCCTGTGGGGAAGGAGCCCTTGAGCGTGGTGCCTCGTGAGAGAGTTTTGGGCTTTGGTGAGTCCCGCCAGAGCGGCAGGCAGGCCCCCCTCTGCAGACCGTGTGGTAAGTATTGTCTGGTAAGTGTGCTCTGGGGTTTTCTGTTGTCTGGTGCTGTCCGTCCTTTCTGCTGTACTGCATTGGCTGTGTGGTACTTTGTATTGTATTGTTAGTGGGTATTTTTTATTCTGTGTCTTGTATCGTATGGTGCCTAGGTGCATGTCCTGTCGGGTGTATTGTGCTGTAGCATCTGCTTTGGTATTTACGGTACTGTATGAGTTGTACTGTATTATGGTACGGTATGCACCATCTGTATGGTATGGATCATAGTGTTGATGCGTATTAGAATATGTAGTCCTTTGGCTATTGTTTTAACCTGTGTATTGTGTAGTATGGTATTTCCTGTAATCTGTGTATTCTCTTTTGTTATTTTGGTAAGTGTCGCAGGCTGTTCATTGTATCTATTGTACTGTATTATTTGGGTTTGGTATTGATGTTATTGTACGTACGGTATGGTATGTGTTTATGGTCTGGAATGTATCATAGGTTAAATATCCTCTATATCACTGTAGCTATGGTATTGTTTCTATGTATTCTATGTATAGATTTTTGTGTTCTGTATTTGATGTGTTGTGTGGGTTGCATTTCATATACTCTGTGTATTGTATTCTGGTTGATATCCTATTGCACACGGTCTGTATGGAATGGCATTAATTGTATGCTGTGTAGTTTGCATTGTATCATCTGTTTTATTTGTTGTATGGCATTTTATCGTAAGTACTGTACCGCATTGAATGTATTGGAGGTTTTGTATCTTCCCTTGCATTGTATTTTATTTCCTAATGTATTGTGTATGGAAATTTTTCTTGGGAAATGTAATATTTATTGTATTTTGCATTGCTTTTTCTGTATTTTGTGGGGAAACTTATTTTTCTTTGTCATGTATTGTATTTTGGATGGTTTTTGAGCATTATTTTGTGCATTTTTCTGTATCGTCTGTCGTGCTCTTTCTTGTAGAGCACGTATTCTGTTTTTTGGCACTGTGAATTTTGTGATGTACTTGGTATTGTAATGTGTTTTGTCTTTTGTAGTAGCTGCTGTGTTTTCCTGTGTGTATTGTAATGGATTTGGGGCTGTATTGTCTGTCTTGTATTTTGCCTTGCGATTCCTTGTCTGTAGGTTGTGTGTAATATGACAGGTGTGGTTTGCACCGTCGGGTAAGGTCTGTAAGGTCTGTTGTGGTCTGTAGGGTATTGTCTGTCTTGTATCGTGGGTATGGTATCGTATGGTATGGTTTGTAACGTCTGCCCCCGCGGAGGAGCCGTTCGCCTTGGCTGCGCCGCCCCGGAGGAGCCATCGTCGCCCCGCCCCGGAGGAGCTCTTCACGGCACATCCCAGCTCTTCTTGGAGGCCTTGATCACGCCGCCGCGGAGCATCCCTGGGCTCAGTGCACGGTGCCCGAGGAGCCGCTCGTCATCGGGGCTCCGCCTTGCGTGTCTTGTGTTGGTTGTCTTTTTCCCTGTGGCATGGTATTTCTTGTATTGTGATGCCTTGTATCTTTGGTGCTGTGTATCTTTGTGACTTGAATTGTGTTGTAGTTTGTTTTGTACGGTGGGATGGTTACCGTCCTGTAGGTGTTTGCGGTCTGTTAGTTATTGTATGTACTGTGTGTGTTTGGATTGATTTATAGGATGTATTCTGTTCTGCATTGTCTGGGATTGTCTACTTTCTTGTATATTGCATTTTGCATCGTGTATTTCCTTTTGCGTGTTGGCATCTGTATATTGCATCTTGTAGTGTGGATCGTATTTTGTATTGTGTTGTGTGTAGTATGTTTCATGGATGGTAGGTGTGTTGTGTAATGTGGGGAATGGCCTATGTGGTATCTTGTGTATTGTTATCATTTTGTATATCTTGTGCTGTATTGTGTTTGACACTGCCTTGCCTGTATTGTCTGCTATGGATTGCATTGTTCTTTGTAATGCGCTGTAGTTAATATGGTATGGTTTGTCACGTATTGCGTGGCATGTATTTTTGTATCTTTTATTATTGCCATATTTTTGTATCTGTTTTATTGCCATGACTTGTATATATCGTCGGTGTTGGGTTTACTCTCTCCTATAGTACGGATTGCATTTTCTGTCTGGTCTGTATAGTATGGAAAGGTGTCTAATAATAATGTATGGGCTTGTCTGTATCAATGTGTCTGTATTGTATGGAATGTTTTGCACCGTGTGGCTCCCCGGAGGAGCATTTCAGCGTGTGCTGGCAGAGGAAGGCCCTGGTCAGGCCCGCCCCAGAGGAGCTGTGCCCCACGCTGTTTGCGTGTTGATGCAGGCCTTCATCCCGTGGTGCTGGAGGAGCCCTTGCCTGCGTTTCCAGCGCGGTGGATCTCTTTGTTACGCGTTGCGTGTTTCCGTGGAGACCTTTGCCGTGGTGACCCAGAGGAGCTGGTCACACGTGGCAGCGGCGGAGCAGTAGCCCGGGAGGCCCTCAGGAGCTGTGCTGTGCGTGTCAGCGGAGCAGCCCATCATCATGCCGGCCCCAGAGGAGCCGTTCAGCGTCCGAGCGCTGTGGAGGAGCCCTTGCTGATCCTGGCCCCAGAGAGCAGCTGTTCCCCACGCTTGGTGGGTCTCCTTGCAGCCCTTCCGGACGCTGTACCCAGAGGAGCTCTTCATCCTGCCACCGCAGAGGATGCCATTTTCATCATCACTCCCGAGGTGCTCCTCGCTGTGCCTCTGTGCAGGAGGTCCTCATTCCATGGGCCAGCTGGTGCTGGAGCCCTTCCTTCAGTGTGCTGTGCGGCAGGAGCTGTTCCCCAGCCTGCGCCAGAGGTGCCCTTTGCCCTGTGGGCATGCAGGAGCCCTTGCTCATGCTGGGCCAGGGGGCCCTTGATGGCAGCGACCCTGAGGATCCCTTGATTGCTGTGTCTTTGGAGGAGCCCAGCATCATCCCCGCCTTGGAGCAGGCCTTCATGGCGCCAAGCTGGAGGAGCCCTTCCCCGTTACACCTGCCCGTCGGAGCGCTTTGTGTTGCTGCCCGTCTCTCCTTGGAGCTTGACGTGGCGGCCGTGCAGGAGAGCTTCACTGTGCTGTCCCGGAGGAGGCCTTGATCATCCCTCCCCTGGAGGAGCCCTTCCCCGTGTTGCAGCGGAGGAGCCTTTTCCTGCGAGGCCCTCAGGAGCTCTTGTGTGCGTGTCAGCGGAGCAGCCCATCATCATCCAAGCCCTGGAGGAGCCCCTTGAGCGTCAGAGCGCTCTGGAGGAGCCCTTGAGCGTGTGGCATTGGAGGAGCTTTGGATGATGGTGGCCCCAGAGGAGCTGTTCCCCACGCTTGGTGGGTCTTGCTGCAGGCCTTCAGCAGGCTGCCCTGGAGGAGCCCTTGACTGCCGTTGTGCCTGGTGATCTCTTGATCACCCCTGTGGGGAAGGAGCCCTTGAGCGTGGTGCCTCGTGAGAGAGTTTTGGGCTTTGGTGAGTCCCGCCAGAGCGGCAGGCAGGCCCCCCTCTGCAGACCGTGTGGTAAGTATTGTCTGGTAAGTGTGCTCTGGGGTTTTCTGTTGTCTGGTGCTGTCCGTCCTTTCTGCTGTACTGCATTGGCTGTGTGGTACTTTGTATTGTATTGTTAGTGGGTATTTTTTATTCTGTGTCTTGTATCGTATGGTGCCTAGGTGCATGTACTGTCGGGTGTATTGTGCTGTAGCATCTGCTTTGGTATTTACGGTACTGTATGAGTTGTACTGTATTATGGTACGGTATGCACCATCTCTATGGTATGGATCATAGTGTTGATGCGTATTAGAATATGTAGTCCTTTGGCTATTGTTTTAACCTCTGTATTGTGTAGTATGGTATTTCCTGTAATCTGTGTATTCTCTTTTGTTATTTTGGTAAGTGTCGCAGGCTGTTCATTGTATCTATTGTACTGTATTATTTGGGTTTGGTATTGATGTTATTGTACGTACGGTATGGTATGTGTTTATGGTCTGGAATGTATCATAGGTTAAATATCCTCTATATCACTGTAGCTATGGTATTGTTTCTATGTATTCTATGTATAGATTTTTGTGTTCTGTATTTGATGTGTTGTGTGGGTTGCATTTCATATACTCTGTGTATTGTATTCTGGTTGATATCCTATTGCACACGGTCTGTATGGAATGGCATTAATTGTATGCTGTGTAGTTTGCATTGTATCATCTGTTTTATTTGTTGTATGGCATTTTATCGTATGTACTGTACCGCATTGAATGTATTGGAGGTTTTGTATCTTCCCTTGCATTGTATTTTATTTCCTAATGTATTGTGTATGGAAATTTTTCTTGGGAAATGTAATATTTATTGTATTTTGCATTGCTTTTTCTGTATTTTGTGGGGAAACTTATTTTTCTTTGTCATGTATTGTATTTTGGATGGTTTTTGAGCATTATTTTGTGCATTTTTCTGTATCGTCTGTCGTGCTCTTTCTTGTAGAGCACGTATTCTGTTTTTTGGCACTGTGAATTTTGTGATGTACTTGGTATTGTAATGTGTTTTGTCTTTTGTAGTAGCTGCTGTGTTTTCCTGTGTGTATTGTAATGGATTTGGGGCTGTATTGTCTGTCTTGTATTTTGCCTTGCGATTCCTTGTCTGTAGGTTGTGTGTAATATGACAGGTGTGGTTTGCACCGTCGGGTAAGGTCTGTAAGGTCTGTTGTGGTCTGTAGGGTATTGTCTGTCTTGTATCGTGGGTATGGTATCGTATGGTATGGTTTGTAACGTCTGCCCCCGCGGAGGAGCCGTTCGCCTTGGCTGCGCCGCCCCGGAGGAGCCATCGTCGCCCCGCCCCGGAGGAGCTCTTCACGGCACATCCCAGCTCTTCTTGGAGGCCTTGATCACGCCGCCGCGGAGCATCCCTGGGCTCAGTGCACGGTGCCCGAGGAGCCGCTCGTCATCGGGGCTCCGCCTTGCGTGTCTTGTGTTGGTTGTCTTTTTCCCTGTGGCATGGTATTTCTTGTATTGTGATGCCTTGTATCTTTGGTGCTGTGTATCTTTGTGACTTGAATTGTGTTGTAGTTTGTTTTGTACGGTGGGATGGTTACCGTCCTGTAGGTGTTTGCGGTCTGTTAGTTATTGTATGTACTGTGTGTGTTTGGATTGATTTATAGGATGTATTCTGTTCTGCATTGTCTGGGATTGTCTACTTTCTTGTATATTGCATTTTGCATCGTGTATTTCCTTTTGCGTGTTGGCATCTGTATATTGCATCTTGTAGTGTGGATCGTATTTTGTATTGTGTTGTGTGTAGTATGTTTCATGGATGGTAGGTGTGTTGTGTAATGTGGGGAATGGCCTATGTGGTATCTTGTGTATTGTTATCATTTTGTATATCTTGTGCTGTATTGTGTTTGACACTGCCTTGCCTGTATTGTCTGCTATGGATTGCATTGTTCTTTGTAATGCGCTGTAGTTAATATGGTATGGTTTGTCACGTATTGCGTGGCATGTATTTTTGTATCTTTTATTATTGCCATATTTTTGTATCTGTTTTATTGCCATGACTTGTATATATCGTCGGTGTTGGGTTTACTCTCTCCTATAGTACGGATTGCATTTTCTGTCTGGTCTGTATAGTATGGAAAGGTGTCTAATAATAATGTATGGGCTTGTCTGTATCAATGTGTCTGTATTGTATGGAATGTTTTGCACCGTGTGGCTCCCCGGAGGAGCATTTCAGCGTGTGCTGGCAGAGGAAGGCCCTGGTCAGGCCCGCCCCAGAGGAGCTGTGCCCCACGCTGTTTGCGTGTTGATGCAGGCCTTCATCCCGTGGTGCTGGAGGAGCCCTTGCCTGCGTTTCCAGCGCGGTGGATCTCTTTGTTACGCGTTGCGTGTTTCCGTGGAGACCTTTGCCGTGGTGACCCAGAGGAGCTGGTCACACGTGGCAGCGGCGGAGCAGTAGCCCGGGAGGCCCTCAGGAGCTGTGCTGTGCGTGTCAGCGGAGCAGCCCATCATCATGCCGGCCCCAGAGGAGCCGTTCAGCGTCCGAGCGCTGTGGAGGAGCCCTTGCTGATCCTGGCCCCAGAGAGCAGCTGTTCCCCACGCTTGGTGGGTCTCCTTGCAGCCCTTCCGGACGCTGTACCCAGAGGAGCTCTTCATCCTGCCACTGCAGAGGATGCCATTTTCATCATCACTCCCGAGGTGCTCCTCGCTGTGCCTCTGTGCAGGAGGTCCTCATTCCATGGGCCAGCTGGTGCTGGAGCCCTTCCTTCAGTGTGCTGTGCGGCAGGAGCTGTTCCCCAGCCTGCGCCAGAGGTGCCCTTTGCCCTGTGGGCATGCAGGAGCCCTTGCTCATGCTGGGCCAGGGGGCCCTTGATGGCAGCGACCCTGAGGATCCCTTGATTGCTGTGTCTTTGGAGGAGCCCAGCATCATCCCCGCCTTGGAGCAGGCCTTCATGGCGCCAAGCTGGAGGAGCCCTTCCCCGTTACACCTGCCCGTCGGAGCGCTTTGTGTTGCTGCCCGTCTCTCCTTGGAGCTTGACGTGGCGGCCGTGCAGGAGAGCTTCACTGTGCTGTCCCGGAGGAGGCCTTGATCATCCCTCCCCTGGAGGAGCCCTTCCCCGTGTTGCAGCGGAGGAGCCTTTTCCTGCGAGGCCCTCAGGAGCTCTTGTGTGCGTGTCAGCGGAGCAGCCCATCATCATCCAAGCCCTGGAGGAGCCCCTTGAGCGTCAGAGCGCTCTGGAGGAGCCCTTGAGCGTGTGGCATTGGAGGAGCTTTGGATGATGGTGGCCCCAGAGGAGCTGTTCCCCACGCTTGGTGGGTCTTGCTGCAGGCCTTCAGCAGGCTGCCCTGGAGGAGCCCTTGACTGCCGTTGTGCCTGGTGATCTCTTGATCACCCCTGTGGGGAAGGAGCCCTTGAGCGTGGTGCCTCGTGAGAGAGTTTTGGGCTTTGGTGAGTCCCGCCAGAGCGGCAGGCAGGCCCCCCTCTGCAGACCGTGTGGTAAGTATTGTCTGGTAAGTGTGCTCTGGGGTTTTCTGTTGTCTGGTGCTGTCTGTCCTTTCTGCTGTACTGCATTGGCTGTGTGGTACTTTGTATTGTATTGTTAGTGGGTATTTTTTATTCTGTGTCTTGTATCGTATGGTGCCTAGGTGCATGTACTGTCGGGTGTATTGTGCTGTAGCATCTGCTTTGGTATTTACGGTACTGTATGAGTTGTACTGTATTATGGTACGGTATGCACCATCTCTATGGTATGGATCATAGTGTTGATGCGTATTAGAATATGTAGTCCTTTGGCTATTGTTTTAACCTGTGTATTGTGTAGTATGGTATTTCCTGTAATCTGTGTATTCTCTTTTGTTATTTTGGTAAGTGTCGCAGGCTGTTCATTGTATCTATTGTACTGTATTATTTGGGTTTGGTATTGATGTTATTGTACGTACGGTATGGTATGTGTTTATGGTCTGGAATGTATCATAGGTTAAATATCCTCTATATCACTGTAGCTATGGTATTGTTTCTATGTATTCTATGTATAGATTTTTGTGTTCTGTATTTGATGTGTTGTGTGGGTTGCATTTCATATACTCTGTGTATTGTATTCTGGTTGATATCCTATTGCACACGGTCTGTATGGAATGGCATTAATTGTATGCTGTGTAGTTTGCATTGTATCATCTGTTTTATTTGTTGTATGGCATTTTATCGTAAGTACTGTACCGCATTGAATGTATTGGAGGTTTTGTATCTTCCCTTGCATTGTATTTTATTTCCTAATGTATTGTGTATGGAAATTTTTCTTGGGAAATGTAATATTTATTGTATTTTGCATTGCTTTTTCTGTATTTTGTGGGGAAACTTATTTTTCTTTGTCATGTATTGTATTTTGGATGGTTTTTGAGCATTATTTTGTGCATTTTTCTGTATCGTCTGTCGTGCTCTTTCTTGTAGAGCACGTATTCTGTTTTTTGGCACTGTGAATTTTGTGATGTACTTGGTATTGTAATGTGTTTTGTCTTTTGTAGTAGCTGCTGTGTTTTCCTGTGTGTATTGTAATGGATTTGGGGCTGTATTGTCTGTCTTGTATTTTGCCTTGCGATTCCTTGTCTGTAGGTTGTGTGTAATATGACAGGTGTGGTTTGCACCGTCGGGTAAGGTCTGTAAGGTCTGTTGTGGTCTGTAGGGTATTGTCTGTCTTGTATCGTGGGTATGGTATCGTATGGTATGGTTTGTAACGTCTGCCCCCGCGGAGGAGCCGTTCGCCTTGGCTGCGCCGCCCCGGAGGAGCCATCGTCGCCCCGCCCCGGAGGAGCTCTTCACGGCACATCCCAGCTCTTCTTGGAGGCCTTGATCACGCCGCCGCGGAGCATCCCTGGGCTCAGTGCACGGTGCCCGAGGAGCCGCTCGTCATCGGGGCTCCGCCTTGCGTGTCTTGTGTTGGTTGTCTTTTTCCCTGTGGCATGGTATTTCTTGTATTGTGATGCCTTGTATCTTTGGTGCTGTGTATCTTTGTGACTTGAATTGTGTTGTAGTTTGTTTTGTACGGTGGGATGGTTACCGTCCTGTAGGTGTTTGCGGTCTGTTAGTTATTGTATGTACTGTGTGTGTTTGGATTGATTTATAGGATGTATTCTGTTCTGCATTGTCTGGGATTGTCTACTTTCTTGTATATTGCATTTTGCATCGTGTATTTCCTTTTGCGTGTTGGCATCTGTATATTGCATCTTGTAGTGTGGATCGTATTTTGTATTGTGTTGTGTGTAGTATGTTTCATGGATGGTAGGTGTGTTGTGTAATGTGGGGAATGGCCTATGTGGTATCTTGTGTATTGTTATCATTTTGTATATCTTGTGCTGTATTGTGTTTGACACTGCCTTGCCTGTATTGTCTGCTATGGATTGCGTTGTTCTTTGTAATGAGCTGTAGTTAATATGGTATGGTTTGTCACGTATTGCGTGGCATGTATTTTTGTATCTTTTATTATTGCCATATTTTTGTATCTGTTTTATTGCCATGACTTGTATATATCGTCGGTGTTGGGTTTACTCTCTCCTATAGTACGGATTGCATTTTCTGTCTGGTCTGTATAGTATGGAAAGGCGTCTAATAATAATGTATGGGCTTGTCTGTATCAATGTGTCTGTATTGTATGGAATGTTTTGCACCGTGTGGCTCCCCGGAGGAGCATTTCAGCGTGTGCTGGCAGAGGAAGGCCCTGGTCAGGCGCGCCCCAGAGGAGCTGTGCCCCACGCTGTTTGCGTGTTGATGCAGGCCTTCATCCCGTGGTGCTGGAGGAGCCCTTGCCTGCGTTTCCAGCGCGGTGGATCTCTTTGTTACGCGTTGCGTGTTTCCGTGGAGACCTTTGCCGTGGTGACCCAGAGGAGCTGGTCACACGTGGCAGCGGCGGAGCAGTAGCCCGGGAGGCCCTCAGGAGCTGTGCTGTGCGTGTCAGCGGAGCAGCCCATCATCATGCCGGCCCCAGAGGAGCCGTTCAGCGTCCGAGCGCTGTGGAGGAGCCCTTGCTGATCCTGGCCCCAGAGAGCAGCTGTTCCCCACGCTTGGTGGGTCTCCTTGCAGCCCTTCCGGACGCTGTACCCAGAGGAGCTCTTCATCCTGCCACCGCAGAGGATGCCATTTTCATCATCACTCCCGAGGTGCTCCTCGCTGTGCCTCTGTGCAGGAGGTCCTCATTCCATGGGCCAGCTGGTGCTGGAGCCCTTCCTTCAGTGTGCTGTGCGGCAGGAGCTGTTCCCCAGCCTGCGCCAGAGGTGCCCTTTGCCCTGTGGGCATGCAGGAGCCCTTGCTCATGCTGGGCCAGGGGGCCCTTGATGGCAGCGACCCTGAGGATCCCTTGATTGCTGTGTCTTTGGAGGAGCCCAGCATCATCCCCGCCTTGGAGCAGGCCTTCATGGCGCCAAGCTGGAGGAGCCCTTCCCCGTTACACCTGCCCGTCGGAGCGCTTTGTGTTGCTGCCCGTCTCTCCTTGGAGCTTGACGTGGCGGCCGTGCAGGAGAGCTTCACTGTGCTGTCCCGGAGGAGGCCTTGATCATCCCTCCCCTGGAGGAGCCCTTCCCCGTGTTGCAGCGGAGGAGCCTTTTCCTGCGAGGCCCTCAGGAGCTCTTGTGTGCGTGTCAGCGGAGCAGCCCATCATCATCCAAGCCCTGGAGGAGCCCCTTGAGCGTCAGAGCGCTCTGGAGGAGCCCTTGAGCGTGTGGCATTGGAGGAGCTTTGGATGATGGTGGCCCCAGAGGAGCTGTTCCCCACGCTTGGTGGGTCTTGCTGCAGGCCTTCAGCAGGCTGCCCTGGAGGAGCCCTTGACTGCCGTTGTGCCTGGTGATCTCTTGATCACCCCTGTGGGGAAGGAGCCCTTGAGCGTGGTGCCTCGTGAGAGAGTTTTGGGCTTTGGTGAGTCCCGCCAGAGCGGCAGGCAGGCCCCCCTCTGCAGACCGTGTGGTAAGTATTGTCTGGTAAGTGTGCTCTGGGGTTTTCTGTTGTCTGGTGCTGTCCGTCCTTTCTGCTGTACTGCATTGGCTGTGTGGTACTTTGTATTGTATTGTTAGTGGGTATTTTTTATTCTGTGTCTTGTATCGTATGGTGCCTAGGTGCATGTCCTGTCGGGTGTATTGTGCTGTAGCATCTGCTTTGGTATTTACGGTACTGTATGAGTTGTACTGTATTATGGTACGGTATGCACCATCTGTATGGTATGGATCATAGTGTTGATGCGTATTAGAATATGTAGTCCTTTGGCTATTGTTTTAACCTGTGTATTGTGTAGTATGGTATTTCCTGTAATCTGTGTATTCTCTTTTGTTATTTTGGTAAGTGTCGCAGGCTGTTCATTGTATCTATTGTACTGTATTATTTGGGTTTGGTATTGATGTTATTGTACGTACGGTATGGTATGTGTTTATGGTCTGGAATGTATCATAGGTTAAATATCCTCTATATCACTGTAGCTATGGTATTGTTTCTATGTATTCTATGTATAGATTTTTGTGTTCTGTATTTGATGTGTTGTGTGGGTTGCATTTCATATACTCTGTGTATTGTATTCTGGTTGATATCCTATTGCACACGGTCTGTATGGAATGGCATTAATTGTATGCTGTGTAGTTTGCATTGTATCATCTGTTTTATTTGTTGTATGGCATTTTATCGTAAGTACTGTACCGCATTGAATGTATTGGAGGTTTTGTATCTTCCCTTGCATTGTATTTTATTTCCTAATGTATTGTGTATGGAAATTTTTCTTGGGAAATGTAATATTTATTGTATTTTGCATTGCTTTTTCTGTATTTTGTGGGGAAACTTATTTTTCTTTGTCATGTATTGTATTTTGGATGGTTTTTGAGCATTATTTTGTGCATTTTTCTGTATCGTCTGTCGTGCTCTTTCTTGTAGAGCACGTATTCTGTTTTTTGGCACTGTGAATTTTGTGATGTACTTGGTATTGTAATGTGTTTTGTCTTTTGTAGTAGCTGCTGTGTTTTCCTGTGTGTATTGTAATGGATTTGGGGCTGTATTGTCTGTCTTGTATTTTGCCTTGCGATTCCTTGTCTGTAGGTTGTGTGTAATATGACAGGTGTGGTTTGCACCGTCGGGTAAGGTCTGTAAGGTCTGTTGTGGTCTGTAGGGTATTGTCTGTCTTGTATCGTGGGTATGGTATCGTATGGTATGGTTTGTAACGTCTGCCCCCGCGGAGGAGCCGTTCGCCTTGGCTGCGCCGCCCCGGAGGAGCCATCGTCGCCCCGCCCCGGAGGAGCTCTTCACGGCACATCCCAGCTCTTCTTGGAGGCCTTGATCACGCCGCCGCGGAGCATCCCTGGGCTCAGTGCACGGTGCCCGAGGAGCCGCTCGTCATCGGGGCTCCGCCTTGCGTGTCTTGTGTTGGTTGTCTTTTTCCCTGTGGCATGGTATTTCTTGTATTGTGATGCCTTGTATCTTTGGTGCTGTGTATCTTTGTGACTTGAATTGTGTTGTAGTTTGTTTTGTACGGTGGGATGGTTACCGTCCTGTAGGTGTTTGCGGTCTGTTAGTTATTGTATGTACTGTGTGTGTTTGGATTGATTTATAGGATGTATTCTGTTCTGCATTGTCTGGGATTGTCTACTTTCTTGTATATTGCATTTTGCATCGTGTATTTCCTTTTGCGTGTTGGCATCTGTATATTGCATCTTGTAGTGTGGATCGTATTTTGTATTGTGTTGTGTGTAGTATGTTTCATGGATGGTAGGTGTGTTGTGTAATGTGGGGAATGGCCTATGTGGTATCTTGTGTATTGTTATCATTTTGTATATCTTGTGCTGTATTGTGTTTGACACTGCCTTGCCTGTATTGTCTGCTATGGATTGCATTGTTCTTTGTAATGCGCTGTAGTTAATATGGTATGGTTTGTCACGTATTGCGTGGCATGTATTTTTGTATCTTTTATTATTGCCATATTTTTGTATCTGTTTTATTGCCATGACTTGTATATATCGTCGGTGTTGGGTTTACTCTCTCCTATAGTACGGATTGCATTTTCTGTCTGGTCTGTATAGTATGGAAAGGTGTCTAATAATAATGTATGGGCTTGTCTGTATCAATGTGTCTGTATTGTATGGAATGTTTTGCACCGTGTGGCTCCCCGGAGGAGCATTTCAGCGTGTGCTGGCAGAGGAAGGCCCTGGTCAGGCCCGCCCCAGAGGAGCTGTGCCCCACGCTGTTTGCGTGTTGATGCAGGCCTTCATCCCGTGGTGCTGGAGGAGCCCTTGCCTGCGTTTCCAGCGCGGTGGATCTCTTTGTTACGCGTTGCGTGTTTCCGTGGAGACCTTTGCCGTGGTGACCCAGAGGAGCTGGTCACACGTGGCAGCGGCGGAGCAGTAGCCCGGGAGGCCCTCAGGAGCTGTGCTGTGCGTGTCAGCGGAGCAGCCCATCATCATGCCGGCCCCAGAGGAGCCGTTCAGCGTCCGAGCGCTGTGGAGGAGCCCTTGCTGATCCTGGCCCCAGAGAGCAGCTGTTCCCCACGCTTGGTGGGTCTCCTTGCAGCCCTTCCGGACGCTGTACCCAGAGGAGCTCTTCATCCTGCCACCGCAGAGGATGCCATTTTCATCATCACTCCCGAGGTGCTCCTCGCTGTGCCTCTGTGCAGGAGGTCCTCATTCCATGGGCCAGCTGGTGCTGGAGCCCTTCCTTCAGTGTGCTGTGCGGCAGGAGCTGTTCCCCAGCCTGCGCCAGAGGTGCCCTTTGCCCTGTGGGCATGCAGGAGCCCTTGCTCATGCTGGGCCAGGGGGCCCTTGATGGCAGCGACCCTGAGGATCCCTTGATTGCTGTGTCTTTGGAGGAGCCCAGCATCATCCCCGCCTTGGAGCAGGCCTTCATGGCGCCAAGCTGGAGGAGCCCTTCCCCGTTACACCTGCCCGTCGGAGCGCTTTGTGTTGCTGCCCGTCTCTCCTTGGAGCTTGACGTGGCGGCCGTGCAGGAGAGCTTCACTGTGCTGTCCCGGAGGAGGCCTTGATCATCCCTCCCCTGGAGGAGCCCTTCCCCGTGTTGCAGCGGAGGAGCCTTTTCCTGCGAGGCCCTCAGGAGCTCTTGTGTGCGTGTCAGCGGAGCAGCCCATCATCATCCAAGCCCTGGAGGAGCCCCTTGAGCGTCAGAGCGCTCTGGAGGAGCCCTTGAGCGTGTGGCATTGGAGGAGCTTTGGATGATGGTGGCCCCAGAGGAGCTGTTCCCCACGCTTGGTGGGTCTTGCTGCAGGCCTTCAGCAGGCTGCCCTGGAGGAGCCCTTGACTGCCGTTGTGCCTGGTGATCTCTTGATCACCCCTGTGGGGAAGGAGCCCTTGAGCGTGGTGCCTCGTGAGAGAGTTTTGGGCTTTGGTGAGTCCCGCCAGAGCGGCAGGCAGGCCCCCCTCTGCAGACCGTGTGGTAAGTATTGTCTGGTAAGTGTGCTCTGGGGTTTTCTGTTGTCTGGTGCTGTCCGTCCTTTCTGCTGTACTGCATTGGCTGTGTGGTACTTTGTATTGTATTGTTAGTGGGTATTTTTTATTCTGTGTCTTGTATCGTATGGTGCCTAGGTGCATGTCCTGTCGGGTGTATTGTGCTGTAGCATCTGCTTTGGTATTTACGGTACTGTATGAGTTGTACTGTATTATGGTACGGTATGCACCATCTGTATGGTATGGATCATAGTGTTGATGCGTATTAGAATATGTAGTCCTTTGGCTATTGTTTTAACCTGTGTATTGTGTAGTATGGTATTTCCTGTAATCTGTGTATTCTCTTTTGTTATTTTGGTAAGTGTCGCAGGCTGTTCATTGTATCTATTGTACTGTATTATTTGGGTTTGGTATTGATGTTATTGTACGTACGGTATGGTATGTGTTTATGGTCTGGAATGTATCATAGGTTAAATATCCTCTATATCACTGTAGCTATGGTATTGTTTCTATGTATTCTATGTATAGATTTTTGTGTTCTGTATTTGATGTGTTGTGTGGGTTGCATTTCATATACTCTGTGTATTGTATTCTGGTTGATATCCTATTGCACACGGTCTGTATGGAATGGCATTAATTGTATGCTGTGTAGTTTGCATTGTATCATCTGTTTTATTTGTTGTATGGCATTTTATCGTAAGTACTGTACCGCATTGAATGTATTGGAGGTTTTGTATCTTCCCTTGCATTGTATTTTATTTCCTAATGTATTGTGTATGGAAATTTTTCTTGGGAAATGTAATATTTATTGTATTTTGCATTGCTTTTTCTGTATTTTGTGGGGAAACTTATTTTTCTTTGTCATGTATTGTATTTTGGATGGTTTTTGAGCATTATTTTGTGCATTTTTCTGTATCGTCTGTCGTGCTCTTTCTTGTAGAGCACGTATTCTGTTTTTTGGCACTGTGAATTTTGTGATGTACTTGGTATTGTAATGTGTTTTGTCTTTTGTAGTAGCTGCTGTGTTTTCCTGTGTGTATTGTAATGGATTTGGGGCTGTATTGTCTGTCTTGTATTTTGCCTTGCGATTCCTTGTCTGTAGGTTGTGTGTAATATGACAGGTGTGGTTTGCACCGTCGGGTAAGGTCTGTAAGGTCTGTTGTGGTCTGTAGGGTATTGTCTGTCTTGTATCGTGGGTATGGTATCGTATGGTATGGTTTGTAACGTCTGCCCCCGCGGAGGAGCCGTTCGCCTTGGCTGCGCCGCCCCGGAGGAGCCATCGTCGCCCCGCCCCGGAGGAGCTCTTCACGGCACATCCCAGCTCTTCTTGGAGGCCTTGATCACGCCGCCGCGGAGCATCCCTGGGCTCAGTGCACGGTGCCCGAGGAGCCGCTCGTCATCGGGGCTCCGCCTTGCGTGTCTTGTGTTGGTTGTCTTTTTCCCTGTGGCATGGTATTTCTTGTATTGTGATGCCTTGTATCTTTGGTGCTGTGTATCTTTGTGACTTGAATTGTGTTGTAGTTTGTTTTGTACGGTGGGATGGTTACCGTCCTGTAGGTGTTTGCGGTCTGTTAGTTATTGTATGTACTGTGTGTGTTTGGATTGATT